>NW_025776692.1:0-234762 GCF_021130785.1 Homalodisca vitripennis
GTAAAAAAATTATTTTTTTATACCAAAAAATTTTTTTTTCTCATTTGTTTTTTTAGATAGAATGATAAAAGATGCAACACCATTTGGAATTGCACTGTTCTATATGCATACCAAATTTCAATTCTCTAGCATTTATAGTTTTTGAGATACATGTACCTTTATATGAAAAAAACCAAGTTTCCGGGAAATGTCCAGTAAAGGCAAAAATGACTTGCTAAACTAACCTTTTGCTACTAAAACATCCAAGCTCCGTACTCAGGGTCATCTGGGTCTTCATTTTCCTCTTCTAATGCAAGTTTTCTTTTCCTCCTAGCAACTCTAAGCCTCCTTGGTCATGTCTAAAGCAGATTTTTCTGCCTTTTTCAATCGTATTGTATCAAAATTTCGCAATGCGGCAACAGACTTCTCGCTCAGTTTGATTCCTAGCTTGTTATACACATCCAATTTGCTGGTAAATCCATTATTAAAAGTTAAAACTGCATCAATATATGCCAAGTTTTAGAGTGTTTAGCCTTACAAAAACATTTTTAGGCACCTTAGACCAGACGGCATTGTTGAAACTTTCGTTTCTGGTTTTTGAGTCTTTTGGTCAAGGCATTTTTTTAGAAGATTCCGGATTGGCTAAATCTCTATAAATTTGTTTGATCTGTACCATCACTTCATATGGGCAAATTGTGTGTGTGACTTATGGCTGAAAGTCTGATGTAGGGCTTCGGCTTTATTATAACCAAGCAACCACGGACTCCGGCCCCTTTGGACATAGGCCATGTTGCGGAGTGTCATCATTCGATATTTTTGTGAAAATAAGTTGCCCACACATTTTTAACCATTTGTTGAAGATCTGATCCACCTCTTTTTATAGCTAGGCCATCAATATTCTTGCAGCTTGTCTATGTCCATTATTTGTTAGCCTATTCTTGCCCCCTATTGCTCTATTATCTTTTAGTTTTGTTTTTCCCAACCGTTTCTTCAATTCCCTTTAGTCTGCTCCCCATTCTCTTCTTGACATGATTGACGCATTCCAGTTTTCTTACTTCTACTTCATCTCCATATGGCTTATCGTCAACCACCTTTTTTAAAACCATTGCTGTCACCATCTCCTAAGTATCGTACATACCGTACATTTCGATCTCTGGACTTTCGGAAAACATCTAGGAGCACCCGCAACTTCCATGCCGCCACTTGACCCTTCGTAGTTTTTGGAACATATATGATCAGGTACTATTTTTTTTTTATTTTCATGTACAGTGCAGATTTGACAGTATTTGGGACATTATCGGAAACATCCAAACACCTTGCCAGTATTCTAATGATGTTACGCTGACAACCCCATTCAGTGACTTGTGTCCCCCTCCTTTGCCAAGACCCATCTAAACAAACCGTCAAATCTCTTTTTGACGTTTCTTCACACTCATTTACAGACACAGCTTCCTCAATTGCCTGCTTCATACTTTCACTAGCACAATTTTCAACAGCCTGATATATTATGTTACTACAAGGTCCTATTTTTTGAGGTGGTAAAGGTAAGTCTAATAATGAACACAGAATGTTACCTGCACTGATACCTTTTCCGATCGTTCTCATTGCCGTAAATAAATTTCAAGTTTACCTCATATTTTCCATTCTCATTTTTTTTAGAGTTGTAAAAATTAGTTGATTCCAAACAAACACAACATTTCAGTTCAATATTCACAGCCAATCCAAATCTTTTCTTATCCGTAGTACAAAGTTCTATGCAGTCTTCGCTATCGCAGAATTTACATTTTACAATTTTTTTTAATTGCTCACTAAATAAACTAAGATCCAAAATAACACTACCCATTCCAGTTCCTTCATAATTGTCATATTTATCAAAGGACAGTTTTTTAGAAGCAGAGCTAATGTTTGCATTAGTAGTAGGCCCTAGGACTAGGGCTAGCAGAATCTGTTTGGGTAGGCCTAGATTTAGAGTCCAACTTACGGTACTTGTTTCCTCTAAACTCACGTTTAGATTTAGTTTTGTAACTAAACCTTTGCTCTTGGCATGGTTATAAGAAGTTGTAAAACACTTCAAGAAACAATACACACTCCTAATCTACCACTAACTATGAATAAAGTGCAACACTTTTAGTAAAACACAATTATTCCGACACAAACACATATAACATAACCTCCTAAGCATATCAAAACAAATAAAGCAAATATTCTTTCTGTCATCTGTATTCCCAGTTGTCAGTACCAGGTTGACCAACAGAGCAAAGCCATAACATACTTATAACTAACACACATGATATATATGATTGTGTCAGCCAACATCTTACGAACTGCTGCAAAAAACTAGTGAACATCTTTTGTTTGTGAATTTTTTTTTGGTAATTTATAAATTTATTTGAGCATTAAATACTTACATATTTTTAAAATACACACTTTAAACTATTAAAAAAATGCAATAATAAAAATTTTTTCTAATTTTTTTTTAATTTTCATCGACCCTGCTCCCCTTAAAACGTTTAATTTCTTACGCAGATTGAACTGGGTAGGGGTTATTATTTTATACAGGCCGGCGCCCCCTACTCGTTTAAACACAAAAACCCGCCATACTGCTAAGGGCGCTCCGAAAAAGATGAGGTTTTTTATTGGCTGGGACTCCCATACTTCTGCCTGATCACTCTACAATACATAATGCTTATGCACATCCTTTCCATAAAAATCAGTAATATACAAGTATTAATAATATAGACTTTATCTACAAAAAAAATAAATAAAAACACCTATAGCCTAAACAAACAAACATATGTATTTTTCCGTAGTAAGTATTACTCATTAGTCAGTAAGCTAATTAGGTCACTCGTATTTCCTGTAGTGCCACCATCCTATTGCTACCGTGCTGATTGTTCTCAGTGGTTGATATACTTAGATAAATGACTTGAAGGAGTGGGGAGATATTTTCTGTCTGTCTGTTCGTACGACCACAAGATATACAAGGTGTTTGAAAAGTCTGGGTACGGCTTAATGTTTTACAAACCATAGCAGATAACATCTATAAACTTTGCACACTGTTATATAGCTATGTAAACATTTTTTCCTCGCTATTACCATGACATGCCAACCATGGGGGGAAGGCCCACAGAGGAAAACATGGAAACCTTAAATGAAAGCATGGTTTGAGTGAACTCCCTTAGTAGAGTTAAATGTCGCAAACCGCATCTCAAAAGGTTTATCCAATCAGAAATGGCGGGTTGCTTTAAGTACACATTGTGAAGTACATTATGCGCTGCCATATCTGACTACCAGGAATCTTGCTACTGAGTATAACATTAGTACATATTCTGTATGGAAAATTTTAAATTTCTAACAATTACCACCCTTACAAGGTACACCCTGTAGAGGATTCGTAGGATTCATTCCATTAAAGCCCGTTGGCCCAACAACCCCGTTCAAAATATTATTGCTTAATATTAATTCACATTCCAATTACACCACTGACCGTTGGTCCAACGAACCTATACCTGTAAATAAAAACTACCAGGTTCGTTAGACCAATGACCCTATATTTACAATTTAAAGAAACTAAACAAATAGGGTCGTTGTGCCAACGAGCCAGTGGAGTAATTGAACCTATGTATGTTTGCAAAATGGGCCGTTGGGCCAACGACCCTCTATTAAAATTACATTTATTCTTGAGGTTCGTTGGGCCAACGATCAATGGAGTAATCAAACTGTCCCCAAGTAATCAATACAAGAAAGACGGGGGTTCAGGTCACAGCTTGTTTGCTAGATTGTAAGTCATGTACTCTCAAACGCCTCGACATTGGGTTACATAGGATTGGTCTAACCGTGATAAACTCCGTGACCGTGAAAATAGTGGAGGCATCGAATCAAATCGATAATCATTTAACACACTCATCATCCGCACTTCATCGATCCTTACTCACAATTAAACGGATCAAATAGCGCGTAAAATACAATATACGGGGATTAATTAAATCGTGATTCTAAAAACTGTTAAAATCTCTTGATTTCTTAAACTCTTAGACAGAAAAGTCGGGTTTTAGATTTTCCTCTTTCTACAACGAAGTCTTATTTCCCGTTTTTCCTCGGCGCATTAAATTTCCGGCTTATTCCCAGTTTTCCCCCGGTCGGATGGCCACTCTGCATCGATGTTACGGGCATACAGGAGAATGGTCGTCCCCTCCGACCACCGTTAATTCAAAATCGAAATATTTTTTATTGCAGTGTCAGTATGTACATTGTATGGCAAAACGTCAATAGGAAGTTTATAAAATTCCAGGCATTCATATACACAATACACGTTCATACATACAATTTTTCAATCACGCTTCTTTCATTCATTGACAATGCAACCCACTTAGTACAATCTACTAATTGGGTGGTCTCCCAGTCAAAATGCCAAAAATTCACCCGCATTATAGAATGCTTGAGACACCAAGAATCGTTTGAGGCGAGTCTTTAATGCCTTACACATTGTGGAATCTTTAATTGAATAGGGAAGTTCTATTGAGAAAATGCACACCCGCTTGCGGGGGTAGGCGTCCATAAACTAACGTTCTGCTCCAAAACAGAACCTCTTATCTTTTTAAGCCCCGGTAACATTGATCCATCTCCCAGAACCTCACTGGAACACTCAGATAATCTTCTGGGTAAATTAAATCACCCTTATCTACAGTTAAGGATTACTGACTACTTATTCTCGTAACAGACACAATACCCTCAAGAGATGAATACTCTTATATTTTACCACCTGATAACATTTGCTCCTTCCTGAGATAGGTAACCATACACGTAGATCCGCTTAACTCCCTGTAAAACTTAATCTCTAATTTAAATATAAATGCCTAATCTCTCTTCTTCAGCTTATTCCCGAATCTGTCCCAGCGAGTCTACGGCCAGTTTCTAATATACGTTACTGTATTAAAAGACTATAATATATTAATCATGTACGTATATTGGCTATGGCTAAATGATTAGTATATAAATATATAGCTCTCTTTGGATTTACTATCTTACGTTATTTTTAACAAGCAATAGATTCGACGCAAACAATTACTAAGTTGGAAATCCGGCTCGCAGTCATAGGAAAGTAGTGCTCTAATTATATAATAAGAACCTATCAGAGCGTTGGGTTTATGCGACGAACTCTTGCTTACGTAAGCTCACAGTACTCTTTGTATATTCATAGCCAATAAGCGTGAAGCGAGGATAGGGAAGGTGGCAGTCTGCAGCGCGAACCCCCCCCCCTCCATTTTTACTTTGCTTTGGAAGGCGCATCATCAACGAGGGATAGTTCTTTCGATTGTTTTAAAACATCCAAGTAATTTGTTAAGTGATGTTTTCACGGAAATATTGTGTATCAGGAACTGTACAAGGAAAGTAGTAGGAATGTCGGTATCAAAAACCAATATTGTTTTTATTTATATACTAGCAGTAATCGTGACAATTAAGAATGCCGATGTAAATTTTAGAACGAACGGTAGAATAGTTTACGCGTCAAATCAATACAAACAAACAAAGGCACTCTCGCGTTTATAATATTAGTAGATGTTACACGCACCTTCGCCTGCAATTTTTAAATTTAAAGTCTGTAGTCTACTTAGTCAAAGCACTTATGATGTAAGATCATGATCACCTGTAATATGATATAAAACGTAGTTAAGCATACGATCAGGTACGTATTATTCTACAGTTCATGGTTAGACGATCAGAAGTTAAGAACTAACTCTAATATTACGTTTTGAGAGTATAGGAGCATTTCTAGTTAAAATTAATTATATAACCGACGCCAAAGCTGAGTTTTACTTTTTCTCCCGGTTAAAAATATTTATAAATAAGTCTCAAAAACCTACTCTTAATTTAAAAAAAAAACACTTAGTTACAGCTCCTGTGATTTACTTAAGGTTTAATATATTTACTTATTTTATTTATTTCAACGGTACAACACCAATTTAACAAATATTACAAGTAGACCCGAATGAAACCAACAATAGATAATAAGAATACAAAAAAAAAACAAAAAAAACAAAAAAAAAACAATATTAAGGAATTTTAACAGATAGGAATTAATTTTAAACAGACTTACGTAGCTAATACACCACGCATCACTACCAGCCTCTCAGGAAACCAGTAGCATCCGTCCCACGGATATGCCGTGGTTTAGAGTATAATTAGTTGGCTGGAAACTATATCACCAGCGACATAATTGAGTTTGCCTTGTTGTTCCGATGAAAGTAATATATTTACCTACTTAGGACTAAAAAGCCTATCTCGGTCAAAAATGTCTACTTCCGGGTGTTTTAAATTCACTTCTTGTGTAAGTATGGTTTACGGTGCCAAATTTGAGTTTGCTTTATTGACTCAATCAAGTATAATATAAAGCAGGATATATGGGTGTGTGTCGATTTAGCAACCCTACATCTGTCAAAAAAGCGTTGGCTTCCGGTCTAAGATATTGCAAGTGCCTTAGTGGAATATACCCTGTTGTCCTGATAAATAGAATATATGTAAAGACTAAGGATTGAGAAGCCATATCTGTCTACTTACGTCCTCTTGCAATCTTTCTTTCAGTTCAGATGTATCCAGTGCCATATTCGAGTTTGCATTTTTGTCACGATGTAAAAAAAACACATAACACACTTTTTGCCTACGGTCAAAAGTATCTAGTCCCGGTATAAGGAGGAAATCCTTTAGGAAATTTATTTTCACTGTTTCAGTAATTCATTTATTGTCTTGTTTTTCGGAATGCAGTGAAGTTCAGCCAGTCTGGAGTGTGTAAACATTCTTGCACATAAACATTCATAGTTATTATAAAACATAAATATATTTCTTAAAATAATGGTTAAATTTTAAACATATGAATTGCGCCGAACAAATCAACATTGATAACAAACAGATGGTTATATTTGCAAGATCTTTCTATTAATAGTTTGTAACCTTAGAGGCTGATGGATGTTTTTCTATTTTAGAGACCAGTGGGGAATAGCCCGGTGGGATTTTCAAAATAATGATACGTATGTATTCGTCCCAGTGACCCTAAGAATGTCAACGCAAATTTTCAGTACAATCGGTTTGATAGTTTATGCGTGAAAGCTAAACAAACAAGTAAAGGCACTTTCGCATTTATAATTTTTTTAGGACTATAGTTGGGATTTCCTTTTAATGGAAACATCATAATTAGAATATAGTAACAAGACAAACTATAAACTGATAACAAGATGGATATTATAACCGGTATCAAGATAAATATAAATCAATATGAAAAAATAACAGAACGATGTGTAACAAATAACCAATAGTTTAGATAATAAACCCCCATCAAACCTTTAAATTGGTTACGTATGAAAAGGAAAAAAATGTTATTGTGTCATAAGTGAATATTGATGTATTTAATATAATATAGGTCAAGTACTAGAACAAGGACATACATTATAAAAGAGGGGCCATATTGATTGAATATCACTTCACTAAACACTTCACACAACTTGTTGTTTTCTCGAATGAGACTAGAGATACGCCAAAGAAGTCGATCTCAGAAAAACACCAGATTTTTCTCTCTCTCCACTTCTACAGACCGCTTGATATAAATGCATAACCGCTCAAAAATAGATTTGTATCGCGTACTGCAAGCGATTTATGTTACTTTTTTTTTTTATAACTTCCGGTGCACAAATAAAACTCAGCCCCTTCGACCCATGATATCTTGCAAGTTATAATAGTTTAATTTTTGTTCAAGTAATAGGGTATTAACTGTTACTGAATATTAATTCAAGAGCCAATCATAACCAATTAAATTAATACAAGGCAATGAACCTTCCTCCGATGCCAAGCTACAACAATTCTCCAGCTTTGCTGAAAGGGAGATTCAGATCCAGAAGCTGCAGCAGCGGATACGGAAATAACATTTACAAAAATAGTGGAAACTTTCTCCACTGGAGGTACATGCTGTAGATCATTCTTCACTCTCACTCTCATCGGCACTCTCGGCTGTTGTGTGGTGTGGTGTTACCGTGGGGTGTGTGATGGCTGTGGGTGCTCCGTGGTGCTTTTGTGGTGTTTCTCGCCTCACTGGCTGGCCTGGTCCTGTGGTGAACCCCTCTGCCCAGTGAGTACCAACCACGGTCCAGATTTAAATTTAACAATTCCGTCCAAGTTCGGGAAATGTTACACTCGGTATTTCCGTAAGTAACATTGACAGAACATGGTTAGTGCCTTTGGCCTTGGAGGAATCTAAACAGCTGTTGTAACGTTTCTTCGGACATTCAATAAATAAATCGGACAAATACATCATTCCATGAAGATCCTTCGGAAAGAGCTTTAATTTTGAAAGTGATGCAGGCCATTCTGTGGGTGTAATATGTATTTTAAATTCGTATCCCAGTAATATAAAAGTAAAGTAATACATTCCGAAAAGTAGAAACATTTTGTAATCGAACCCATAAAAACAACTGAATTTAAATATATAAACTTTTAACAGTAGGGCCTGTGTTTGAGTTTCAGTTTCATGGGATGTCATGTTTTTGTTTCATATTTTTTTAGCTCAGGAATTAGAACTGTTCAGATACAAATGGCGTAAACTAATAGATTTATAACCTGTTACATTTTCCTAAATCTGAAGGCTACTAAAATGTCTCTGTGGTATTTAGTATAGTTTCATCAAAGAACAACTCAAAATGAATGTGTTGCATATGAATGCTACGACATCTCTCTCATATGAAAGGTAATATTATCATCGATCTGACAGTGACAATATTTTCAAGCATGTATATTTAGTGAACCTAACAATAAGTTGTGTTCCTAATTACTTGTTCTTTCCTAGAAATTTCTGTTTAGTTTCTACGAATATATGTACTGATTCATTTACTCGGAATAATAATGAAGAATTCGTCTTGTATTTGCTCTATCGCTTCATACAAATTTCAAGATATCTCTATTGCAGTAATCTATGTAAATATTGAATTATATATGCAAATGTAGATTTTAAACTAGACATTGTATTCTTGGCGTTTTTTTTTTCTTATTCCAGCTACTCCAACACCTTTTTATTTTCTAAATTAGTCCTACTTACTTTATTGTAGGAGGCTATGTAGTAGTATTTTGTCCATTTGTACTATTTGTATGATTAAATCAGTTTTTCCTGAATATGATCATTACTTTCATAACGCACCCTGTATCCTCATGTCTCATCAGGTACACAACTGAGTGCACTACGATATTGTCTGACACGATCCAAAAGCATGGTGGACCCACCTATTCTTCCATAACGCATATGTGGTGGGAAGGGCTGTGTATGTTGAGTTTTAACTCCATATACATAAGCCTTTAAATTAAGTTTGCAGTGTAGTAAAATTACACTGAAGGTGTCTTAGGACTGCAACGTGAAACTATAAGACAAACAACTGCTCAGAGTATAGATACGTGTATATTCCCTCCCGTAGAAATTTTACATATTTCTCTTGGATATTAAATAAAGAAATACCTCGATCAATGATTTTCTGTACTAAGCGAATTAAATTTCAAGGTTGCTAACTAATACTTGCAATAGTGTCAAAAGCATTTGCTTAACATATATTTTACAGACTGATGTCAAAACCAATAAGCAATATTACATGTATGTTACCATGTGTTAGCAATGTTACCATAATATGCTCAGCAGACATCTTCAACTGTCTTGGTAGGTACGTGTTTACTGTCTCAGCTACATCACGTGATGTGTCAGAGTTTGAGTTGTTCAGTCTCGGATGCGCTATTCACTAACAATAATCTTAATATGTACGAGCACTAGATATAAAAGAAGATTTCTTTATTCTGATTCAAGTGTGTTTATAACTTAACTAATTACGTATTTGTATACTAATTATATTTTTATACTTATAATAATTTTTGATTTAACTAGAAAATTATATAGTATTTTTGAATAGTTGATTTTAATATTCCAAAGTAAATAAGAAATAAAATCATCGTACGTATTGTAGATGTAGACAGAATAACAACTAAAGGTTTAAATCCTTAAGTTTAACTAGATATTTGCAAGGAATGATCCTTCTGTAAAGTCCTCAAGATGATACTAATGCAATCGCCATGGATGCCTGAGCTCATAATTAGCTGGTTCATTGCAGGGTTTAAAATGCTGTAGGTAAAAAATATAAATAAAAATAAGTAATCGATAAAATTTGTTGTTTTTTTAGTAGGTTACAGCTTATGCGAGGTCTATCACAGAACTAAAATCCCTGGTACAACGAATTTCATAGTTGATATGTAGGGAATAGGACTACACTGACCACCAGCTCTTATCCACAGACGCAGGGCCATGTATGGTCCTTCTCTTTGTAGTAAGATGATATGGCTCCTATATGAAATTATCGGATTAAGAATAAGGATATATCCAATCTCCTTCAGCCGTTGTCCGTAGCGATGCATAATCAAGGTGATAAAATAATAAGGGAGTTAGCGTCAACCATCCATAGCGAAAACTGCTTCCTCGAAACTCCCTACCATATTCATCCACAGGAATACAAACTCAGTTGGGAAATATAGTGGATTTACTTTATTGTCAACAACTAGCATAGAGATATAGCAGTTCAGGTATTGTTGGGGTTAGGAAATTTGTACGTAAGCAGTTTGACATACGATTACAAATCAATAACCTAGAAGACTCTTACAAATCTTACAACTAACTGATGTGTTTGAAATATCCAAAATATTATAATGCTGCTTCTGAAGCAAAATAAAAAAATTACATATATTTTCACAAAATATATTACTGATCATACAGCATTAAATATATTGTACTAATGGAGAAAAATAAAATCTCATGATGTAATAATTCTTATAGTTAAGAAAGAAAAACTTAATAAATAATATTAAAAATCGTTTATTACAAAAGAATAAAGCCATGCATCAAAATTAAAAGAAACAATAAATATAAAGCAATATATAGCATGTATCATTAGTTTTAATCTTCTACCTAATTATTGTAACATTAAGGAACGTACAGGGAAAAGAGTCTACAGAGCTGTTAATGTCCTGAAAATGTAGGTTAGTATTATTTTATTATATGTTAATTAATTATATTAAAAGTTTCGGTAAAATGAAACAGAAGGAATAACAAATATGATTAAAGACATTATGTTGATTATAAATATTATAGAGAAAAAAAATCATACGTAAAAAATAACAAACAGGACAATAACTCTGTGTAAATGGATTGTTCTATGATTATTATTTTAGAGAAGAGTGGGTCCATTCCGGTCAGCAGGACCGTACTCAGACCAGTGTTTTTTTTCTGAAACTTTATACGTAGCCTGGGCCAGCCCCGCCACACTTGTACAGGATACAGGTAAGTGACTCAGCCTTCTTACTGTTGTTAAACACCAACACTACTCCGTGACTTTTTTCTTGAAAACTTTACGAAATGAAGAATTAATTAGCTTTAAATTTCGAATACAAGTAGGAAAGGTATGATATAAAATATGACCTAGAATAAAATTGTTTGTAGCCACCAATGATTTGTGTTGGTGAATATTTGTAATTCACAATATATTCCTATATCTTTTGTATTTTGATCATTTTTAATTGTGGTAAATGATGTGGTGGATGCTAAGGTGATCATGATACCCAATCCCGGCAAGGACCCTCTCTTTCCGGAGAACCGCAGGCTGATCTCCCTCCTGCCTGTGCTCTCCAAGATTCTGGAGAAGATCGTCTTGGTGAGATTCCCTGAGGAGTTCTTCACGTCTATCAGGACAGAACAATTCGGCTTCCGCACCGGCCACTCCACCACCCTTCAGCTTCGCAGAGTCCTGAACAACACCTCCGGACCTTCTCCGTCAGCCTTGCGCGATCCACCTCCACGACCCGCCCAGTGAAATCTGGTGTGCCACAGGGATCAGTCCTCGGCCCGATCCTGTACCTGTGGTACACAAACGATTTTCCGGTCGCTCCGAGAGTGCAGCTCTCCCTGTACGCGGACGATGCGCTCCTCACGGTCACTTCTGCTAACCTGAGGATGGCTGGGTTCTACATCCAGTGGTAGCTGTACCTACTGGAGCCCTGGTTGACCAAGTGGAGGATCAAGGTCAACGTTGACAAATGTGAAGCGGACGGCCATCACCTGTTACTCAACGGCGACGACATACCGTGGAAGATTTCAGTCAAGTATCTGGGGGTACTCCTGGACTCCAAGCTGACCTTCACACCCCACGTCAAGAGGATCTGTGGCCAAGCGAGGAAGGGCTTCGGCAGCATCGTCCCCCTGCTCAACTCCACGAAGCTACCGACCAGGACGAAGGTCCTGCTCTACACGGCTCTGATACGACCACTGCTCACATATGCGGCCCTAGCATGGTACCACCTCACCTGCAAGACCGCAAGGAGGCAGTTGCTCGCTGTCCCGAGCGTGTCTCCGGTGGGCCACTGGGTCGCCCTGGTTCGTGAGGAACACCGTAGTCAGGGCTTCGTCCAACGTCCCTACCATAAGGAGCTTCGTAGAAGGCCTGACATCGAGCCTTGAGGAAGCTGCAGAGTCCTCACCGTGGGATCACATCCGTGAGCTTCGCGCCCAGGAGGTCCCCCAACTGCGTCTTCCCATGGATGACTGATGACATCGACTACAACTTCGACTGCACCACGACACTTCACCCCACTGACAGGTAGCGAAAGCTACTAGGGCTTTGACCCTCGAGACACAAGGCAAAAGCCTAACCGGCAGAGCCCTTGAAAGATGTGGGGGATCCACCCCCCCCCACAGTCACAGCGACTTGGACTTAGATAGCTTTGTCGATGTATCGAAATTGCTTGTAAACTGATTCTATCTGTACACATATAGATTCTTGAATTAAGAATCCTTGCTAAGAAGGTAATTCTCGAAAGGAATCTGTAACAAGAAATAAGAATAACAAACAAAAACAGGAAATAAGAATTACAAACAAGAGCAAGAAACAAGACTACAAGAGAACAAGAACAAGAAAAAAAAGAAAAAAAAACAAGAACTGGAACATATTGGTAAGGACACAGCACAGGAACCATTTTATTTTATTAGAAGACACTCCAAGTATAAGAAACCGCAGAAAAAGAACAAAAAAAAAATCAATGACATGAAAAGCACAGCACAAGAAAAAAGAAACAAGAACAATAATTATACTGGTACAATGGAATAAGCCGACAACAATGGAACAGTTTTATTAAAATGAGATGCTATCTTCGAACAAGTAACCAGATCAAGAGCAGGAGTGAGGCCAAGAACAAGAAATTATGAACAATAACAAGAAAAGCCCCACCTCCCCGAAGGTTAGGGACGGGCAACGAAGACCTGGCTACCCACTGTCTCAGAGGGCAATAAGAATCCAGGGAACGGCCAAGTGGGCACAAAATAACAAAATAATAAGAAAACAAGAAAAGAACAAGATAGTATGATTAAAGCTGTAGGAAATTTTATATATAGACTTGACCAAACACTAAAAAAAAGACAAAACCCGATAAGGACATAATATTGAGCAGAACTAAGTGAGAGAGAGAGACTGTATAATTGATCGAGAAAAGCAAATGAAAAAAGACTGAGATAATAAGAAAACAAAAAAAAATAACAAATAATAAATCTACGAACGAAGACGGAGAAGAAAGAAGAAAAGACGATACGATCAAGAAGACGAACAAAGAAGATGAGAGAAGATTAAGAAGAAAAACTAAATTGTAACAAGAAGAGATTGAAAAAGATTATTGTTAAGTACCATATGTTTAAATATTGAATTTTCCACTCTGGTATGCCGTAAGGCTGGTACAGGGTTTAAGTCTTGTGTTGGTCAATGAAAAAAAAAAAACAAAAAAACAAAATGTACACATATAGTACTGAAAGGATTCAAAAACACAAATCTCAAGTTCTAATTTTACCTCACAAAATATACGAAAATAATCCTTCAAATAATCTTTCCACTTTTTATCAGATATATATGAACAAATATTACATACCTTGATGAATTGTTGAAAATGATTGTCAACTAATTTTTTCTGTACACCTAGAGTACTGAAAGGATTTAAAAAACATAAAACTCAAGTTTTTTTTTAGCTCAAATAATATACAAAAATTATTCTTCAAGTAATATGTACACTATTTATCAGATATGTATGAACGGATATTATATAGCTTGGTCGATGTGTAGAAACCGATTGTAAACTGATTCTTTCTGTACATTTAGAGTACTGAAATGATTTAAAAACGTAAATATAAGTTATTTCTTAGCTTAAAAAACTATACGAACGTTATTTGTTGATCAAGAACATCTTCATGTAAAAATCCTGTTAATTGTAAACACGTTATAACTAAATAGAAACTGTTTCACTGCACATTTAAGCTGCATTTATATAATTCCTTAGTGGATGCAAAATACGAAAAATACTATTTTTATAGGTTAATTTAAAAAAATCACAATTAATTTCAAATTTAGTGTCGATAAAGATTAAATATATTTAATTTATTTTTGAAATATTTTAATGTGATTTGTTTGTAATTATTAACTCCTGTATAGGACTGATACAGTGAAAGCTATCTCTATTTTCATATCTATTCTGCGATGATCAAACCACTTCCCTAACACTAATAAAGTAGTCACACTAGTATACCTATAACTTTCCATACTTATTGCATAGTTGACATTGATTACTCTACTGTACTTTAAGGAATTATAATTTTATTTTTACTGCGCACGTTACGGCATGCATATCCTTATTGTTTGAATGTGAAAAAGATTTACTATGTTTCATATTCAAATATAGATAAGGTATTTTTCTCAGTATCACTATAAACATATTAGAGAATTTTAAAATAATAAGCTGTTATATACTTGATATGTGCTTAAAGAGCGTATCTGCAAAGGACGTAAATTCTTTCACCTAATGCATTCTCTCTTTTTATTAAGAAACCACTTCGATTAAGTTATTTTCTTTGGAATATTTAAATCAAATAGTCTAAAATACGGTACACTTTTCAAGTTACATCAAATTTATAAAGAATATTAAAATATAATTACTATACAAATACTTCACTAGTTTAGTTATAACACGGTTGACTCAGAATATTGAAATTTTCATTCCTAACTACTAGCACCCATGTATATTAAGACTATTGTTAGTGAATAGCGCGTCCGGTTCGGAACTCAAACTCTGACCCTTTACATGGTATAGATGAGTCGGTAAAAACATACTACCAAGACAGTAGAATATGTCTACCAGGCACATTCTAGTAATATTTCTTTAACGTGTGCCAAATAGATGTGGAAGTACAGGTATTATAATACTGTACTTAAAAGAATATTATAAAACTATTTAATGTGTAAATTTTGAATTTATGAAAGCCATAATGGAGTCCAATAATAAAGTGAGTGATTAAAATCTCGACAGGAGAGAGTTCTGGTGTTCGATTCAGTAACTAATTCATGAAGGAAAAAGGTATAGAATATTTTTCGATCAAAAACTGTGTTTCTAATATTAAAATTAAACATTTTATATTAACATGATTTAATACAGCACCGATATTATTATTCAGCTAGCATACACTAATGTAACTTAAATTCAATATTTAGTCCATAAAAAATATGTCCATTCGAAGGCTGTTTGAAATAAATAAGAAGATGCTTCTCTTATACACATTTTTATTTTATATCAATTACGTAAAACAGGTCCGATTCCACTCTGTTGTAATCCATAAATATATCAAATTAAAAAACGATCCTCCCTGTATTCTTTGGGTACATAGCGGATTATAAAGAGCTTAAAACATAAGTTTTTGCAGATTTAGAAGTAGGTTTTGACAACCTTAATAAACCTAGACACAAAACCCAACCCAATAACAACAGTTATTTGAATTTTGTTTACTTAGTGTTGTCACTACATTAATCTGCTCCGGTGTTCTTTCACTAAAACTATGATGTATAAACTGCTTTGTTAGTGAGAGATTGAGGAGCAGATGCTATGATTCCAAAAAGAATAATAAAAATAACTCATCTGTAATTTTCCGATCCTGGTCCTGGGCCGAATGTGTCCTGGTGCAGTTTCCAGCACGTGCTTGAAACAGAACAGTTTTTATTATAAACTGGGCTATTGAAAAATTACTGAAAGAGACATATATCTTGTTGTTTCAATGGATATCCATATTTTTTATATACTGTACTAGTGTATGTTTCAGCTGTTTTCTTTATTTTCTTTTAATCTTGACTTGTGCAGGCACGTCATTTCTTACGTTCAAGTCTATTTACTGAAATGCAAGTAAACTTCTGTATGTGATTATATAGCTGTATATTCTATAGTTAAAAATATATAAATAAACATATTTATAACACACTTGTTTTCTAAATGCTTCCCAGACACGAGTTTGGCATAGCATTTTTAAGATACTGCCAATATCTACAAAACGTACATAGGTTTACAACTTATCTGATCAATTAGTCTGCAATACAGTGTATTTTTTACATTATTCAAAAATTATTCCTAATGATACGAATTTATAACTAATAACATTTGTAAAGGAAACAGGATTTCCCCGGACTTTTGCTTTGCTTAGTGATACAGTGCAATCAGTAAAAATACATTTCGAAGATATGTAAATCTGATCTCTTTCTTCCTAGTAAATGACTAAACTAATGCATGTATTCAACCTATACAAACAAAACATACCTGAGCGTGTGACACGCATAGGTCAGGAACCACAACAGCCACGTTGTGTGTCTATTTCATGCACACTTATTCTAAAACAATGCACTTAATTAAATTAAACAGTAAATTATTCAAACTGAACTAATAAAGTCATAAAAATAATAAGTTTTATAACAATTAATGCAGAATATTAAAATTTTTTTATTTTTAGAGAGTATATTACGTTTTCTGAAGATTATAGATTCATGGGGTAAAGAGTACATAATTCACGTTGATTTTTTTTTTCTAAATAACTTACCATTTATATCACAATAATAAAAAATATATTAACTTTATGTTTATACGGAATTTTCTGGCTTTAATATGTCGTATGCAAACTTACTTGCAGACTACGGTATTTTATTTTCCCTTTCATGCAAGTAAAGGTACACTAAGTACGTTAAGAAGCCTATTTCTTTAAACACTTTTATTTTCGACTTTTTAAATTAGTTTAAGATCTACAAAAACCAAATTTCCAGAAGTGACTTACCATTCAATAGACCGAAATTTGGTGAGATTAAATCCAGCCCACCTCGAGTGGTAGGTGGATTTTTGCTAAAAACCATAATTAAATTAACTGGACTCCAGCGACTCATGAGAAGAAGCTTATAATATTTAAACTTTAAATGAAACGCATATAATTTTTTGGGTATTAACTATAAGACCACTGATATTTCAAACACAAGTCAGCTATATTATTTCTTAACTGAATTATAGCGAAATCTATCATTAGAGAGTTAAATTATTGTCATGACTTTAATTACTCATGAAACCTCACCGAACACTTCTAAGTGACACTTTGTGGAGCCTTGGTGTGCAACTTTGTAAAAGACCTGTCAAAGAAACGATGGAAACGATCTGGTTTTATTAGAGTTGTTTCAATCATACGCATTCTATAGTCAATATATATCCTATGATCTATACGTCCTGATATCAATTTTCCAATTAAACTTTAGTTTTTATTACTTTTCTAGCCTCCTTAAGATCTTACAATATATTTATAAGAAAGTTAACACGCCATAATATATACCTTATGGAAAAAATATTATGACATTGATCGTAAAAAATCGTAAGATAATATCACAGGAGCTAAAATAACACCTATCGCGTAAGCAATAACATTAATTCATGTTTTACATGACAAGATTATAACAGGCATATTCCATATGAGTTTGTTAATTAAACAACAAGACCTTAACCATTCCGAAATACGATGCTTACGAAGAATCATACCACATTCTTTTTGGATGTAATAGTAGACTTGAATCATAATTAAAAGAATTTTCATACTTCCTGGGTTTTGGTGAAAAAAGCTCTCACTGGTAGATTAAAAATTAACCGGAGTTAAAATGTTTTAAACGATTATCAAAGAGATACAACAAATCCAAGGCCGGCAGCAATCCTAGCAATTGAATCGATTGTTTTGGAAGCAAAAAGTATGAACCTTTGTGAATACTGTGGTAAAATAATTATCTGGACCTAAGAAATCTTTATGAAGTTCTTGCAATCAAAAAACCTTCTTGTTTCTGATTGAGCATAAAATAAGAGTATAATAAACTGCTTATGAGTACACTGATTGTGAATTTGCGTGTTTTCAAAAACTGTTTATGCTTTGCAAGAATTCTAAGAATAATAAAAATAAAACCCTAGATCGAGCAAAAGACGTATTATTGGTCTATTATATTTCAATAAATTTTTCAATGAATACAACGATTAAATGTTCTTTACTTCCTAGAAACAAAGAGTAATGATAAATATGCTTACTCTACCAAACCCCAGGTAGGTAGACTGTTATACGAGCTGTCAGTACTCAAAATTATACATTTAAATATAAGTTTCTGATAAACATTTTGCGCGTTTTATTACCCATTTGTTAAGTTAATATACTTAAAATCGAAACAAAAACATGTGTTTTTTTCGAGACCGAATTTTGAATATATTTAATCGGATATCTCAGAAATGGGTATTACTGGATCTTGGATATATTTTTATTCAGCTTTTCAGTTCCAATAGATTTAACTGGATCCAATATCTTAGAATAACTTAAAAACTATCTTGCACCATAAAAAACATCGGTTTCGTTTTCTATCCGTCCTTTCCTGAAAATCGGGTGAACTCTTTGGCTAGCCGTATCTCGCTAACAAAGCGTTTACGATATTAAATACCGACATATGTTTACATGAACTTTTCACATTTTGATGAAAATAAACCACCTGCGAAGTTTTGTCAGTTTACTCGTGGGGCATCCTGTATATGCACTGGACCGGTGGTCTTATGCTGTGATAAGGTGTCGATAAAACTGGGATGTAACTACGTATTTTGTGTGTCATAAGAGCAGAAGGAATATTTTTTTAAATATCTACAAACAGTATAAAAATGTATATAAATAATAAAAAATAACTCACTGTACACGACGGTTCTGGTCCTCCTCTTTGAGCCTCACATCGTGTTCCTTGTTCGGTGGTTCTCCGAGGTGCTGCGATTAGATTTATTTTTAAACATAATACTGAAGAAACACAGAACATTGAAATACCCCGAAATTTTTTCTTCCGATGTATCCATGGATACAAGTAATTTAGATGTGTACTTAGATAATGTGAGACTATTAGCTGGATTTTTTAAAATAAAAGTGTAAATATTTTATTATACGCAAGTCACGTTCTTCAGTAATTATAGAACTAACTACAATGAATTAATTCTATTTCTTTTCTAGTCTAGGATGCTTCCTAAATTTGTTTAGTAATTTATAGGAATATTTATATTTATGTTAAGAGAATTGTAAATTTATAATATAAGTAATTTGTAAGAATTGTGATCTTTTCAGCAATGCTGAATATCACATGTTGATTCGGGTTCGAGGAATGCCTAGAAGATTCCATTTGTCTCGAGGTATTGGCCGTAAGATACAGGTCCGCCGGGTTGAATAGGTGCCGTCCAGTTCAGATATTGTGTTTGGTCAATTTTAATTTGCCAACTTTAGGTTGATTGAATGGTGGGAGGTACTTCGAGAGCCTTCCCGGTTGATTTAAGTGGGTTTTTGGATGAGTCTTTGCTGTGTGCTCAGAAAGAGAAGTTCGTGTAGTGATTAGCCTACTCTGCTGTGTAGAATTTTGGTAGGAAGGTTGAGTTTGAAGTTAAATTCATTTCAAAATTAAAAGTTTGAATTTTTCAAGTAATTGATCAATAACAGTTTTATTTTGGTTTGTGAAGGCTTCTGGAAAAAAAAAAATGTGTGAGGTACTGTGAAAAGTTAGAAATTTAACATTTTAATAGAAAATTGCTTTATGGTATTTTCCTGTTCAAGTTGGTTAATTCAGGAATAACCTACTGATAAAGAAATTTTTATTTTATTTTCTGAGATTCTATATAATATATATATATATATATATATAAATATATATATATATATATATATATATATATGATTTATATTTATATTGCAAGCTCTTAAATTTAATATTCAAAGGTAAGCAGATTATTCTGGGTAATTCGATAATCTTGAAAATTTGAAATTTGTAGCAAATAAGGATGTAGTAATTGATAAAACTTTGAGTTTAACTGGTTGGACAATTGTCTTTGTTCCTACTTAATTATTAATATTACCTTAATTTGTTTGATTTTTATTTTGAGAAGAAGTCTTATTTTTAATTAGTTGTTTCATTTCGTATTTGAAGAAGATTATATTATAATTGAAATTTAATGAAGATTTTTGTTTTGAGTTTTTGTGTTGAAAGTATTAGCAGTGAGAACTTGAAGGACACAATTATTGAATGATTTGATTGATTGTTAATTATAAGTCTGGACATGTCAACAATCTGAAGGGTTATAAATAAGAAATAGTGACAATAAACTGAAAGTAAAAAAGATAGCTTTGGCGATGGTCTATTATTGGTGTTCATTATAATTAACATTTCTATTAATTTATACTGAGTTTAATTATTGGATTCCATTGGGAGTTGTGCATTGTTAAAATAAAGGGTTGTTGGTTTACAAGATCGCTCTTATACTTAAACAAAAAGCTGTAATTGTTTTATGGACACGATACATAATTGCGCCACTCTGCTTTGTATAACATTGAGCGGTTGATGGGAAGCAGTTTTTGAACGGTTGTTTGTATTTGTGTGAACTCTTAAAAGAAGACATTAAATTGGTTTACTCTGTTATTGTTTGTGCCTGGTTAAACTGCATTGCCTGGTTCGGTGGTGGCATGGTGAATACGATTTTAACAGTATAATATTCCAAACTAATTGATAAATTAATTTTCACTAAAAATTTCTGTGAGGTAATAAACAGTATTATAAAGTAACATTTGTGAACGGCACTGAACTTTAATTATAGTGAATGAATGTCGATGAAAGCGGACCTACTTAGTAAATAAGAACTGTTGTTTTGAAGTGAAACTTAGGGTGTTGATCCTAAACCGAATTCTGTGGTAGTAGAAAATTAAGAAAAAGATTAAGACAACTTATTAAGTTACAGGTAGTGCCCAACGTTGTACATCTTAAAGGGAAATCAATTATAAGGACGAAATAGAAAGCGTTAAGTACCCCCCCCCCCGCAATTAGATGTATTGAGTGAACGTTTAGAAGAAAGCCTAGAAGTAAAGAATAAATTGGACATTTTAAGGTGTGAGTCTAAACTTAAACACTGGCAGAGGAGGTTAGACATTTTGAGTAGACTTTTCAAACCCGAAGTCATACAGAGTAAGGTGATAGAGAAGTTACATGAAAAATTCAAGTTAGCCTTAGCCAAGTTTGAAGAAGCACAAATTGACGAGGAAGATACCTCGAAAGCAATTCGAAAACATTTCTGAGAGTAATCAGGAATTAGAAGAGGGATTAGATAGTGTACCTACAGTAAGGTAGTCTAGAGGAGTGAAAGGAAGCGAGTTGGAAAATGAAGTGATCATGCCTAATAGGGACACTAATGTGTTTGGAAAATTAGCTATCCCTGTGGAGAGATATTTTGAAAAATTTAAAAATATATTATGGATTAAATGTAATACAAGTTGTTGGAATTTCTAAGGGTATTGTTGAAGATGAAAGGGGGAAAGAACACAATTGTCTGATAAGGCGATATTAGAGATTATCACGGGTAATTGCATAGGCCCCTTTTGTTGAACAAAGTAGTAGAATATAAAAGGGTAGGATATACAGTGAGCCAAGTGCACCAAAACAAAATAAGTACCTTTTTACCCTTCACCCCAGTAATCTCGATTAAATTTGAACTTGTACATAGGCCTCTAAGACATAATGAAACGTTTAGCAGTTTACATTATTGATGACGTGAAAGAAAGTGGTAAAGCTATTGTGTTTTTGATATTGAAGAAAGGGGCATTGTAGAAATTGTGAAAGTATGGAATGAATCCTGAGACTAGAAATAAGCTGGTATTTGTGGGAAACCCTACTACGTTTTAGTGAACTAGACGAAATTTGGGTATAAAATACAAAATGTCTCCTATGCAGACTATATGCGGAGGAATGACCGACCTTATCAACAATCTAGGCGTCCGGAAGTGCAGGTGCAATCAAAAACAGCTAAGTCGATAAGCATGTAATTTGCTACGTGTGTAAGAGGGCAGGTCATATTGCCCGTAATTTCAACATGAATCAAACGAATTCAAGGCGTAATATTAATGTCCAAGTTTCCAAAAAACTTGTAAATGGGGAAAAGTTTCTTAAAGGCCTCGGAAAGATCGGAAATTTTCCCATAACAGAAATGTTAAATATCCTAGATCTGCAAAATTAAGCCCCCATTTAAAATCAGCCAATAACAACCATTTGTTTCCAACGTAAAAAAGAGGAAGAGAATTTTGATTTACACCCAGTGTAGATGTTGAGTTTGACAAATATTTAACAGTTAAACACTCCTGGACAGTGGTAGCAACAGAAAAATTATATGTGAGGGAACTGTATGGAAGATTAGTGGAATTAAAGGTAGCTAAACTATTATCTTCCAGTGAGCTTAAATTGTGTTAGTGCACAAAATAAGAAAATTTTGATTTTAGGCAAGGTCAATGGGAAGATAAAAATTAATAAATTCCAGCTGGAATATAAGATTTTTAGCTATAAAAGATTTTTGCTGCAACAGACCATAAAAGGTGCTACCTTTATGAAAGACACTGGAATGTTTACTGGATTTAAAAAGAAATCAGTTTTTCTTTTGACTTTAAACACAATTATATTAATTAAGTTAAATATTCACAATATAGTTAGTAATTTGAGTGCTAATATAAATTTTAACATAGTTGTGGACACAGCGAAAGATCAAGTGAACAGTTTTAGTGAAAGAATAATCCGAGTTTGTTTACGGAAAAAAATAGGAAAAGCGTTAAATTTTCAATACAAATTGAAGGTTAAAGACAGTACTCAACTCCGGTAATATACACGACCCTATCCCTTTAAGCCCGATTAAATTATTAAAAATGCGAAAAAATAATTAAGGATCTACAACAACAGGGAATCATAGAGCCAAGCTTAAAGCAACTATTCTTCTAGTCCGGCATTTTTTAGTGGGAAAAGAAGATGGAAAAAAGTGAAAGGTTAGTCATTAATCATAAAAATTTAAACGATAAATTGGAGGGTGTAGCTATTCCACTCAGTGGATTAGATGAAATAATATTCATTCTTAAAGGGGCATAAGTATTTTTTCTACAATCGATTTATCGTCAGCTTTCCATCCAGATTGAATTACACGAAAGCAGTAGAGACTTGACTACCCTCATTGTACCGTTTGGATCTTATCGCTACAAGAGAATACCGTTTGGACTTCTAATTGGTTTCGGGAAGTACTTACAGCTTATCTGAATCAAAGTGCTAGGTGATTTAAAATATAACTGTACCTTGGTTTTCCTAGACATATAATCATATATTCTAAAACACTAGAAGAACATTTTAAACATTTATTAAACATTTTAAACATTTCTACATCCAGTGGTAGCTGTACCTACTGGAAGCCCTGGTTGACCAAGTGGAGGATCAAGGTCAACGTTTGACAAATGTGAAGCCATAAACATCACAAGGACAAGGAGACAAGCGGACGGCCATCACCTTTTTACTCAACGGCGACGACATACCGTGGAAGATTTTAGTCAAGTAATCTGGGGGTACTCCTGGACTCCAAGCTGACCTTCACACACCCCACGTCAAGAGGATCTGTGGCCAAGCGAGGAAGGGCTTCGGCAGCATCGGCCCCCTGCTCAACTCCACGAAGCTACCGACCAGGACGAAGGTCCTGCTATACACGGCTCTGATACGACCAGTGCTCACATATGCGGCCCCAGCATGGTAACCACCTCACCTGCAAGACCGCAAGGAGGCAGTTGCATCGCTGTCCAGAGCGTGTCTCTGGTGGGCCACTGGGTCGCCCTGGTTCGTGAGGAACACCTCCGTAGTCAGGGCTTCGTCCAACGTCCCTACCATCAGGAGCTTCGTAGATGGCCTGACATCGAGCTCGAACCTTGAGGTAGCTTGCAGAGTCCTCACCGTGGGATCACATCCGTGACGCTTCGCGCCCCAGGAGGTCCCCCCAACTGCGTCTTCCCATTGATGACTGATAACATCGACTACAACTTCGACTGCACCACGACACTTCACCCCACTGACAGGTACGAAAGCTACTAGGGCTTTGACCCTCGAGACACAAGGCAAAAAGCCTAACCGGCAGAGCCCTTGAAAGATGTGGGGGGATCCACCCCCCCCCTTAGTCACAGCGACTTGGACTTAGATAGCATTTGTCGATGTGTCGAAATTGCTTGTAAACTGTCTCTATCTGTACACATATAGTACTGAAAGGATTCAAAAAACACAAATCTCTCAAGTTCTAATTTTACCTCACAAAATATACGAAAATATCCTTCAAATAATCTTTCCACTTTTTATCAGATATATATATGAACAAATATTACATACCTTGATGACGTGTTTTGAAAATGATTGTCAACTAAATTTTTTTCTGTACACCTAGAGTACTGAAAGATTTAAAAAAAAACATAAAACTCAAGTTCTTTTTTAGCTCAAATAATATACATAAATTATTCTTCAAGTAATATGTACACTATTTATCAGATATGTATGAACGGATATTATATAGCTTGGTCGATGTGTAGAAACCGATTGTAAACTGATTC
This sequence comes from Homalodisca vitripennis, assembly GCF_021130785.1. NCBI lineage: Eukaryota > Metazoa > Arthropoda > Insecta > Hemiptera > Cicadellidae > Homalodisca > Homalodisca vitripennis. Next base: position 24,803 of record NW_025776692.1, read on the forward strand.
TTCTGTACATTTAGAGTACTGAAATGATTTAAGTTTAAATATAAGTTATTTCTTTAGCTTAAAAACTATACGAACGTTATTTGTTGATCAAGAACATCTTCATGTAAAAATCCTGTTAATTGTAAACACGTTTATAACTTAAATAGAAACTGTTTCACTGCACATTTAAGCTGCATTTATATAATTCCTTAGTGATGCAAAATACGAAAAAATACTATTTTTATAGGTTAATTTAAAAAAATCACAATTAATTTCAAATTTAGGTGGTCGATAAAGATTAAATATATTTTAATATTATTTTTGAAATATTTTAATGTGATTTGTTTGTAATTATTAACTCCTGTATAGGACTGATACAGTGAAAGCTATCTCTATCTTTTCATAACTACTCTGCGATGATCAAACCACTTCCCTAACACTAATAAAGTAGTCACACTAGTATACCTATAACTTTCCATACATTTTTGCATAGTAGACATTGATTACTCTACTGTACTTTAAGGAATTTATAATTTTATTTTTACTGCGCACGTTACGGCATGCATATCCTTATTGTTTGAATGTGAAAAAAGATTTACTATGTTTCATATTCAAATATAGATAAGGTATTTTTCTCAGTATCACTATAAACATATTAGAGAATTTTAAAATAATAACTGTTATATACTTGATATGGTGCTTAAAGAGCGTAATTCTGCAAAGGACGTAAATTCTTTCACCTAATGCATTCTCTCTTTTTATTAAGAAACCACTTCGATTAAGTTATTTTCTTTGGAATATTTAAATCAAATAGTCTAAAATACGGTACACTTTTCAAGTTACATCAAATTTATAAAGAATATTAAAATATAATTAACTATACAAATACTTCTCACTAGATTTATGTTATAACAAGGTTGACTCAGAATATTGAAATTTTCATTCCTAACTACTAGCACCCATGTATATTAAGACTATTGTTAGTGAATAGCGCGTCCGGTTCGGATCTCAAACTCTGACCCTTTACATGGTATAGAATGAGTCGGTAAAAACGTACTACCAAGACAGTAGAATATGTCTACCAGGCACATTCTAGTAATATTTCTTTAACGTGTGCCAAATAGATGTGGAAGTACAGGTATTATAATACTGTACTTAAAAGAATATTATAAAACTATTTAATGTGTAAATTTTGAATTTATGAAAGCCATAATGGAGTCCAATAATAAAGTGAGTGATTAAAATCTCGACAGGAGAGAGTTCTGGTGTTCGATTCAGTAACTAATTCATGAAGGAAAAAGGTATAGAATATTTTTCGATCAAAAACTGTGTTTCTAATATTAAAATTAAACATTTTATATTAACATGATTTAATACAGCACCGATATTATTATTCAGCTAGCATACACTAATGTAACTTAAATTCAATATTTAGTCCATAAAAATATGTCCATTCGAAGGCTGTTTGAAATAAATAAGAAGATGGTTCTCTTATACACATTTTTATTTTATATCAATTACGTAAAACAGGTCCGATTCCACTCTGTTGTAATCCATAAATATATCAAATTAAAAAACGATCCTCCCTGTATTCTTTGGGTACATAGCGGATTATAAAGAGCTTAAAACATAAGTTTTGCAGATTTAGAAGTAGGTTTTGACAACCTTAATAAACCTAGACACAAAACCCAACCCAATAACAACAGTTATTTGAATTTTGTTTACTTAGTGTTGTCACTACATTAATCTGCTCCGGTGTTCTTTCACTAAAACTATGATGTATAAACTGCTTTGTTAGTGAGAGATTGAGGAGCAGATGCTATGATTCCAAAAAGAATAATAAAAATAACTCATCTGTAATTTCCGATCCTGGTCCTGGCCGTAATGTGTCCTGGTGCAGTTTCCAGCACGTGCTTGAAACAGAACAGTTTTTATTATAAACTGGGCTATTGAAAAATTACTGAAAGAGACATATATCTTGTTGTTTCAATGGATATCCATATTTTTTATATACTGTACTAGTGTATGTTTCAGCTGTTTTCTTTATTTTCTTTTAATCTTGACTTGTGCAGGCACGTCATTTCTTACGTCAAGTCTATTACTGAAATGCAAGTAAACTTCTGTTATGTGATTATATAGCTGTATATTCTATAGTTAAAAATATATAAATAAACATATTTATAACACACTTGTTTCTAAATGCTTCCCAGACACGAGTTTGGCATAGCATTTTAAGATACTGCCATATCTACAAAACGTACATAGGTTTACAACTTATCTGATCAATTAGTCTGCAATACAGTGTATTTTTACATTATTCAAAAAATTATTCCTAACGATACGAATTTATAACTAATAACATTTGTAAAGGAAACAGGATTTCCCCGGACTTTTGCTTTGCTTAGTAATACAGTGCAATCAGTAAAATTACATTTCGAGATATGTAATCTGATCTCTTCTTCTAGTAAATGACTAAACTAATGCATGTATTCAACCTATACAAACAAAACATACCTGAGCGTGTGACACGCATAGGTCTGGAACCACAACAGCCACGTTGTGTGTCTATTTCATGCACAATTATTCTAAAACATGCACTTAATTAAATTAAACAGTAATTATTTAAACTGAACAACTAAAGTCATAAAATAATAAGTTTTATAATGCAGAATATTAAATTTTTTATTTTTAGAGAGTATATTACGTTTCTGAAGATTATAGATTCATGGTAAAGAGTACATAATTCACGTTGATTTTTTTTTCGAAATAACTTACCATTTATATCACAATAATAAAAAATATATTAACTTTATGTTTATACGGAATTTTCTGGCTTTAATATGTCGTATGCAAACTTACTTGCAGACTAAGTATTTTATTTTCCATTTCATGCAAGTAAAGGTACACGTAAGTACGTTAAGAAGCCTATTTCTTTAAACACTTTTATTTTCGACTTTTTAAATTAGTTTAAGATCTTCAAAAACCAAATTTCCAGAAGTGACTTACCATTCAATAGACCGAATTTGGTGAGATTAATCCAGCCCCTCGAGTGGTAGGTGGATTTTTGCTAAAAACCATATTTAAATTAACTGGACTCCAGCGACTCATGAGAAGAAGCTTATAATATTTAAACTTTAAATAAAACGCATATAATTTTTTGGGTATTAACTATAAGACCACTGATATTTCAAACACAAGTCAGCTATATTATTTCTTAACTGAATTATAGCGAAATCTATCATTAGAGAGTTAAATTATTGTCATGACTTTAATTACTCATGAAACCTCACCGAACACTTCTAAGTGACACTTTGTGGAGCCTTGGTGTGCAACTTTGTAATAGACCTGTCAAAGAAACGATGGAAACGATCTGGTTTTATTAGAGTTGTTTCAATCATACGCATTCTATAGTCAATATATCCTCTGATCTATACGTCTGATATCAATTTTCCAATTAAACTTTAGTTTTTATTACTTTCTAGCCTCCTTAAGATCTTACAATATATTTATAAGAAGTTAATACGCATAATATATAACTTATGGGAAAAATATTATGACATTGATCGTAAAATCGTAAGATAATATCACAGGAGCTAAATAACACCTATCACGTAGCAATAACATTAATTCATGTTTTACATGACAAGATTATAACAGGCATATTCCATATGTGTTGTTAATTAAACAACAAGACCTTAACCATTCCGAAATACGTTGCTTACGAAGAATCATACCACATTCTTTTTGGATGTAATAGAATTTTCATACTACCTGGGTTTTGGTGAAAAAACTCTCACTGGTAGATTAAAAATTACCGGAGTTAAAATGTTTAAACGATTATCAAAGAGATAACAAATCCAAGGCCGGCAGCAATCTAGCAATTGAATCGATTGTTTTGGAAGCAAAAAGTATGAACCTTTGTGAATACTGTGGTAAAATAATTATCTGGACCTAAGAAATCTTTATAAAGTTCTTGCAATCAAAAAACCTTCTTTTCTGATTGAGCATAAAATAAGAGTATAATAAACTGCTTATGAGTACACTGATTGTGAATTTGCGTGTTTCAAAAACTGTTATGCTTTGCAAGAATTCTAAGAATAATAAAATTATAACCCCTAGATCGAGCAAAAGACGTATTATTGGTCTATTATATTTCAATAAATTTTCAATGAATACAACAATTAAGTGTTCTTTACTTCCTAGAAACAAAGAGTATGATAAATATGCTTACTCTACCAAACCCCAGGTAGGTAGACGGTTATACGAGCTGTCAGTACTCAAAATTATACATTTAAATATAAGTTTCTGATAAAAATTTTGCGCGTTTATTGCCCATTTGTTGAAGTTAATATACTTAAAATCGAAACAAAGCATGTGTTTCGAGACCGAATTTTGAATATTTTATCGGATATCTCAGAAATGGGTATTACTGGTCTTGGATATATTTTATTCAGCTTTTCAGTTCCAATAGATTTAACTGGATCCAATATCTTAGAATAACTTAAAAACTATCTTGCACCATAAAAACATCGGTTTCGTTTTCTATCCGTCCTTTCCTGGAAAATCGGGTGAACTCTTTGGCTAGCCGTATCTCGCTAACAAAGCGTTTACCGACATATGTTTACATGAACTTTTTCACATTTTGATGAAAATAAACCACCTGCGAAGTTTGTCAGTTTACTCGTGGGGCACCCTGTATATGCACTGGACCGGTGTCTTATGCTGTGATAAGGTGTCGATAAAACTGGGATGTAACTACGTATTTTGTGTGTCATAAGAGCAGAAGGAATAGTTTTTTAAATATCTACAAACAGTATAAAAATGTATATAAATAATAAAAATAACTCACTGTACACGACGGTTCTGGTCCTCTCTTTGAGCCTCACATCGTGTTCCTTGTTCGGTGGTTCTCCGAGGTGCTGCGATTAGATTTATTTTTAAACATAATACTCAGAAACTCAGAACATTGAAATACCCCGAAATTTTCTTCCGATGTATCCATGGATACAAGTAATTTAGATGTGTACTTAGATAATTATGTGAGACTATTAGCTGGATTTTTTTAAATAAAAGTGTAAATATTTTATTATACGCAAGTCACGTTCTTCAGTAATTATAGAACTAACTACATGAATTAATTCTATTTCTTTTCTAGTCTAGGATGCTTCCTAAATTTGTTTAGTAATTTATAGGAATATTTATATTTATGTTAAGAGAATTGTAAATTTATAATATAAGTAATTTGTAAGAATTGTGATCTTTTCAGCAATGCTGAATATCATGTTGATTCGGGTTCGAGGAATGCCTAGAAGATTCCATTTGTCTCGAGGTATTGGCCGTAAGATACAGGTCCGGGTTGGATAGGTGCCGTCCAGTTCAGATATTGTGTTTGGTCAATTTTAATTTGCCAACTTTAGGTTGATTGGATGGTGGGAGGTACTTCGAGAGCCTTCCGGTTGATTTAAGTGGGTTTTTGGATGAGTCTTTGCTGTGTGCTCAGAAAGAGAAGTTCGTGGTAGTGATTAGCCTACTCTTGCTGTGTAGAATTTTGGTAGGAAGGTTGAGTTTGAAGTTAAGTTCTTTTCAAAATTTAAAGTTTGAATTTTCAAGTAATTGATCAATAACAGTTATTTTGGTTTGTGAAGGCTTCTGGAAATGTGTGAGGTACTGTGAAAAGTTAGAATTTAACATTTTAATAGAAAATTGCTTAATGGTATTTTCCTGTTCCAGTTGGTTAATTCAGGAATAGCCTACTGATAAAGAAATTTTATTTTATTTTCTGAGATTCTATATATATATTACAAGCTCCTAAATTCAATATTCAAAGGGAAGCAGATTATTCTGGGTAATTCGATAATCTTGAAAATTTGAAATTTACAGCAAATAAGGATGTAGTAATTGATAAAACCTTGAGTTTAACTGTGGACATTGTCTTTGTTCCTACTTAATTATTAATATTACCTTAATTTGTTTGATTTTTATTTTGAGAAGAAGTCTTATTTTATTAGTTGTTTCATTTCGTATTTGAAGAAGATTATATTATATTGAAATTTAATGAAGATTTTTGTTTTGAGTTTGTGTTGAAAGTATTAGCACTGAGAACTTGAAGGACACAATTATTGAATGATTTGTTTGATTGTTAATTATAAGTCTGGACATGTCAATATCTGAAGGGTTATAAATAAGAAATAGTGACAATAAACTGAAAGTAAAAAAGAAAGCTTGTCGATGGTCTATTATTGGTGTTCATTATAATTAAAATTTCTATTAATTTATACTGAGTTTAATTAATGGATTCCATTGGGAGTTGTGCATTGTTAAAATAAAGGGTTGTTGGTTTACAAATCACTTGATCGCTCTTATACTTAAACAAAATAGTTGTAATTGGTTTATGGACACGTTACATAATTGCGCCACTCTGCTTTGTATAATATTGAGCGGTTGATGGGAAGCAGTATTGAACGGGTTCTTTGTATTTGTGTGAACTCTTAAAAGAAGACATTAAATTGGTTTACTCTGTTATTGTTGTGCCTGGTAACTGCAGTGCCTGGTTCGGTGGTGGCATGGTGAATCGATTTTAACAGTATAATATTCCGAACTAATTGATAAATTAATTTTCACTAAAAATTTCTGTGAGGTATAAACAGTATTATAAAGTGACATTATTTGTGAACAGCACTGAACTTTAATTAGTGAATTATGTCGATGAAAGCGGACCTACTTAGTAAATAAGAACTGTTGTTTGAAGTGAAACTTAGGGGTGTTGATCCTAAACCGAATTCTGTGGTAGTAGAATTAAGAAAAAGATTAAGACAACTTATTAAGTTACGGGTAGTGCCCAACGTTGTACATCTTAAAGGGAAAATCAATTATAAGGACGAAATAGAAAGCGTTAAGTAGCAATTAGATGTATTGAGTGAACGTTTAGAAGAAAGCCTAGAATTAAAGAATAAATTGGACATTTTAAGGTGTGAGTCTAAACTTAAACACTGGCAGAGGAGGTTAGACATTTTGAGTAGAGTTTTCAAACCCGAAGTCATACAGAGTAAGGTGATAGAGAAGTTACATGAAAAATTCAAGTTAGCCTTAGCCAAGTTTGAAGAAGCACAAATTGACGAGGAAGATACCTCGAAAGCAATTCGAAAACTTTCTGAGAGTAATCAGGAATTAGAAGAGGGATTAGATAGTGTACCTACAGTAGGTAGTCTAGAGGGTGAAAGGAAGCGAGTTGAAAATGAAGTGTTCATGCCTAATAGGGACACTAATGTGTTTGAAAAATTAGCTATCCCGGTTGAGAGATATTTGAAAAATTTAAAAATATATTATGGATTAAATGTAATACAATTGTTGGAATTTCTAAGGGTATTGTTGAAGATGAAAGGGGAGACACAATTGTCTGATAAGGCGATATTAGAGATTATCACGGGTAATTGCACAGTCCCCTTGTTGAACAAAGTAGTAGAATATAAAAGGGTAGGATATACAGTGAGCCAAGTGCACCAAAACAAAATAAGTACCTTTTTACCCTTCACCCAGTTAGAGCGATTAAAATTTGAACTTGTACATAGGCCTCTAAGACATAATGAAACGTTAAGCAGTTACATTATTGACGTGAAAGAAAGTGTAAAGCTATTGTGTTTTGATATTGAAGAAAGGGGCATTGTAGAAATTGTGAAAGTAGGAATGAATCCTGAGACTAGAAATAAGCTGGTATTTGTGGGAAACCCTACTACGTTTAGTGAACTAGACGAAATTTGTATAAAAATACAAAATGTCTCCTATGCAGACTATATGCGGAGGAATGACCGACCTTATCAACAATCTAGGCGTCCGGAAGTGCAGGTGCATCAAAAACAGCTAAGCGATAAGCGTGTAATTTGCTACGTGTGGAAGAGGGCAGGTCATATTGCCCGTAATTTCAACATGAATCAAACGAATTCAAGGCGTAATGTTAATGTCCAAGTTCCAAAAAACTTGTAAATGGGGAAAGTTTCTTAAAGGCCTCGGAAAGATCGGAAATTTCCCATAACAGAAATGTTAAATATCCTAATGCAAAATTAAGCCCCCATTTAAAATCAGCCAATAACAACCATTTGTTCCAACGTAAAAAAGAGGAAGAGAATTTTGATTTACCCAGTGTAGATGTTGAGTTTGACAAATATTTAACAGTTAAACACTCCTGGACAGTGGTAGCAACAGAAACATTATATGTGAGGGACTGTATGGAAGATTAGTGGAATTAAAGGTAGCTAAACTATTATCTTCCAGTGAGCTTAAATGTGTTAGTGCACAAAATAAGAAAATGTTGATTTTAGGCAAGGTCAATGGGAAGGTAAAAATTAATAAATTCAGCTGGAAGATAACATTTTTAGTTATAAAAGATTTGCTACAACAGGCCATATTAGGTGCTACCTTTATGAAAGACACTGGAATGTTACTGGATTTAAAAAGAAATCAGTTTTCTTTTGACTTTAAACACAATTATTTAATTAAGTTAAATATTCACAATATAGTTAGTAATTTGAGTGCTAATATAAATTTTAACATAGTTGTGGACACAGCGAAAGATCAAGTGAACAGTTTAGTGAAAGAATATCCGAGTTTGTTTACGGAAAAAAATAGGAAAAGCGTTAAATTTTCAATACAAATTGAAGGTTAAAGACAGTACTACTCCGGTATATACACGACCCTATCCTTTAAGCCCGATTAAATTATTAAAAATGAGAGAAATCATTAAGGATTTAGAACAACAGGGAATCATAGACCCAAGCTTAAGCAACTATTCAAGTCCTGCATTTTTAGTTGGGAAAGAAGATGGAAAAAGTGAAAGGTTAGTCATTAATTATAAAAAATCAAACGATAAATTGGAGGGTGTAGCTTATCCACTCAGTGAATTAGATGAAATATATCCATTCCTAAAGGGGCATAAATATTTTTCTACAATCGATTTATCGTCAGCTTTCCATCAGATTGAATTACACGAAAGCAGTAGAGACTTGACTACCTTCAGTGTACCGTTTGGATCTTATCGCTACAAGAGAATACCGTTTGGACTTCTAATTGGTTCGGGAGTACTTACAGCTTATCTGAATCAATTGCTAGGTGATTTAAAATATAACTGTACCTTGGCTTTCCTAGACGATATAATCATATATTCTAAAACACTAAAAGAACATTTTAAACATTTAAGGATGGTCTTAGACCGTTTACGTGATAATAAATTAACGGTAAAGGCCCAAAAAGTACAACTATGCTTCAAGGAAATAAAAGTTTTGGGAAATTTAATTGGTAAAGACCAGCTAAAGATAGATCCAGATAGAACTATTGCTATGCAGGAATGTCCGAGGCCTAAAGACAAAAAGGGTGTAGCCAGATTTATAGGTATGGCTTGCTATTTTGCCAAATTAATACCAAAATATGCGGAGATTGCGGTCCCGTTAAATGATCTCAGAAAAAAGTCTGTCAAATTCGTGTGGAATAATAGGGCGGAAGAGGCGTTCCAGCATTAAAAAAGGCTGTAAGCAATCCTCCGGTATTAGCTATTCCTGACTACAACAAGCCTTTTGTATTACATTGTGACGCCAGCGATAAAGCCTTGGGTAGTGTGTTGTTACAGAAAGACAATGAAGGGAATTTAAAACCAGTGGGTTATTACTCCAGAAAATTCACGGAAACTGAGGAGAGGCTTAGCACATATCAGAAAGAAACTTTAAGTGTTGTGTGCAGTCTAAATAAATTTAAGAAGTTTTAGGAAGTAAAAAAATTCGACTTAGTGACTGATAATTCAACTTTAGCTTGGGTCCTGTCCCATTTCATGAAAATAAATAAACTGGGGCGATGGGCAGAAGTTATTTTATCTATGCCGTTTAATATCCAACGCATTAGAGGTAATGACAATAAAGTAGCTGATTTCTTAAGTAGATTGTTCAGTAATGGTGAAGAGGGGGATGGAGAGGTGTTAAAGCAGTTAGAAAAATCATACAGCAGAGGCTCCATCTAACAATGAACCGAGTGGTAACAAAAAGAGGGGTAAAATAAATCAGAAGTTGAGCGATGTTAGTGTTATAGAAAATAATAAAATAAAATGTAACAATTTAATTAGTACTCCTTGTGCGTTGAAAGACATACTGGAGCATAAAAAATAAGATGATTTTTGGAAGGAAGTGTGGAGAGACATAAAGGAAGGGCGTAACTCACTATGTTATTTTGTAAAAAAGGGACTTATTATGTATAGAAATAACTTGAAGGGAGAGGAAAAAATTCTGTTACCTAAGCAATTATTTCAGGCCGTATATCAATATCACCATACATTGCAGGAAGTGTGGTGTCATTCGGGAATTAATAGGACCTTAAAAGAAATATGTGATAATTTTTTATCACCCTGAGCTGCAGGAGTTTGTCAAGAAAGAAATTGGAAAGTGTGAAACCTGTCTTACTAGCAAGGGAATGTACCAACGACCCGGGATGCAACTCCACTCAAACACTTCAAGCCGAATATTTGAGAAGATCTACATCGATGGTTATGGTCCACTTCCTAAGACGAAAGAAGGATATCAATATATACTGATAGCTGTAGAAGATATGAGCAAATTCGCTTGGTTCCTTCCACTGCGGGAAATGACATCAGGTAATGTGTTAAGAGTCTTAGAAAATGGTATTTTTAATAATTTCTCATTACCTGCATGTATAGTGAGTGACAACGCTACTTGTTTCACTAGTAAAGAATACAAAGAATACAAATACAGCTGTTCACATTAATCAGCTCATTGACTTTAAATCAGCTGTTCAGATTAAAACAGTTTAGAAAACTATACTTCCTGTTGTGCAGTGTGTAAAACATGGTATTATGCTTAATAGTACTAATCAGTTGTTTGTTGTCCGATTTCAATGAAACAACCACTGTTAGATTTAGAATAAAGGTTACAACATTTTAATAGTCTTGTAAAATTTTCATACAGGGTATCGAGTTTGAGGAATTTAACATAAAAATTTATGATTGGCTGCCATTTTGAAACGGGTAAAGATAATTTGTTCACATTTTTTTTCTCAAACGGGAATAAAAAAGGGCAACACAACTGCAAAGTTTCATAACTTTATATTTACTTTTATAAAAGATATAACTTTTTTGGTAAAAATCACATACAGACAGATAGACGGAAACCTTAACGTTTTAGGACATACCTACATATGAAGTTTTTTGCTCATTTTCACGTCTAGAACAAAATACCAAAATATTAGAACACCTTTAGGAAACACCCTGTATATTTGCTAAGACAATTATCACATCATTGTCCTAAGCCCTTATTGAGAATTGCCTACTTTGGACTAAATTTTTCACACATATCTTATGGAATTATACTGTGGGGTACTTGTCCAAATTCGTATTTTCAAAGTTTATTTATATTACAAAAAAATCTGTTCGTATAATCAATAATTTAACTTAACTAGAGTCCTGTAGAGAATCCTTTAAGGAGCTCAAATTACTGACATTGCCTGCGCTGTACGTGCTTGAGACGAGAATGTTCTGCCGTTTCAGGTGTACGTTGGTGCAAGGTAGGGATGTCCATGGCTATAATAAAAGAGCTGTAGAAAACTACAGAGTTGCTCAACACAGACAACAGCTTCACGGCTATCTCCCATCTCAGATGGGTGTCAGATTTATTAATTGTTTACCAGAAAATATCAAATCTATCACAAATCAATCAAAATTCAAAAATGCGTTGAAACAATATTTAATAGAAAACATACTTTATTCCGTGGGCTAGTTCTTGGAACTCAGCAACCAACGTTGTCAGAGGTGAAAGATGTGGGGAGCTGAAGGTTGTGCGACTCAGTTAATATGACATATTTTTTAATATGTGTGAATGTATAGTTATTTATTGGATTTATTTTTATTATTATTAATATTACTGTTACTTATTTGGAATGTTTATTTAATTTTAATTTTTAATGTTTTATACATGACGAAGCTTAGTGGCTGAAAAATAGGATTACTGACGCATGTCATACTATTTTGTATAATTGTTATATAATGGCAATAAAGAATTATTGAATTTAATTGGATCCTTCACGTTCCTGAATGACTGCAAATTAATTGTTCCCCTGCCTGTTCCGTTTACTCACCTGGCCTAGCTCTGGTGAGTTCCCATTGTTGTCAGCCTAATGTGAGAAAGAATCCAAGGCTCGCGGCTGTAACTTCTGTGGTGTTCATGAGAATAATCCCCAGCACCATCCATTTCACAACATGAGCATTTTAATTGCCCAGTACCTCGGTCTATATACCACACTGGATGAGTGTATAAGCTTTTGGCATTAGACTTAAAATTCCTCTACTATTTAAACACTTTAGTACTAGCAACGAAATAATGTATTGGGAATTGACACTCCACTCAAAACTTCAATCGTTATTGCTTGGTAGCTTAATACTTTTGAAGAGGAGAGTGAAGTCAGACTCCTTATATGTAAGAAATGAGAAATTAGCAAAACTATTTTATATTATTCTTCAAATTTGTTAAGTGTTATGTAATAGACTTCGCTGAGTTTGCATGCCAAAATTTGAATTCTATAAAGCTTGTTTCATTTTCGATTTATCCTATGGACAGATAAACAAACAATCATACAGGAAAGAAATGTTAACATTCACGGTGACCAAAGAGAAATCGTGTGAGCTTATTATGGTAAATGGTAGGCTTCTATGACGCTCAGCCTAATTTCCAAGGTTGGACAGCACCATCATATAATTCATTAATGATTACATTCTTTGTAGAAACCTCATGCAAGGTTTTATGGCAGTACTCAAATAAAAGTTCTGGTAAGCAAATGAGGGTATTACCACAAAGGTGTGCAATGGAATCATATATTGCCAGTAACTTCCAACATTAAGTGCAATATATTATAATTTCTTTTTTACTCTATTAATAAATGTGGCATTACAAGATCACATGATAGTACACAGTTTGTTGATATGTTTATTATTTCACCAATCATGGTTGCAAATAAGAACCAAAATTATTCGCTTTGCCAAATCTGTACGGTTGCCATGAACTAATATCAAACACAGTAACGCATCTGTGGTTGGAAGAGCTGATTCTATCTGTATGTATCTGAGTGTTGAGTTTAGCTCCAGTTTACCTTTATATTACGTGCAGCAAATGAAATCAACCGTCTTCTACACAAGCAAATCTTACGTGCAATCAAATCTTCTAAACAGTACACAGCTATGGTGAGAAGGATGATTCTCTTTTAACTTCAGCTTGGATGTTTCCCACTGAATCCCAGTGCTTTCCCTTCTGCTCTCTCTTCAGTCGGTGGAAGAGAACGAAACACACGGAGCTATATCAGGGCTGTAAGCAGGCTGGGGCACCACGCAAGTCTTGTTCTGATCAGGTAGTGGGTAACGACGAAAGCCGTGTGGCTGGGGGCATTTTCGTGGTGGAATTTGAAGATGACTTTAATATCAGGCCGGGCGCGGGCGATCCGGTGTTTTAGTCTCGAGCACCCCTATATGAATTGTTGCGTTGACAGTTGTTCCTTGCGGTAGAAACTCAAAATAAACGATTCCTTGAACGTCAGAGAAGACAATCATCGTTGTTTTGATACGAGACTTTTTTAAATGCACCATTCTTTGGAGAGTATTGTGTGTGCCACTCGGAGCTCTGCCTTTTGGAATCTGGATTTTATGTACTGATGCAGTTGTCTAACTCAAATTTCTATCGAAGACGTGTGCTAGGATTGTTCAGGCAATCATATTATTTGTTATTCATGTAATTCGTTATTCGTCATGAAACAGAAATTTTATTAACAATATTACTACATAGAGAACATTTAATATGTAAATCTATAATTGGAATCTATTTATGTAATACTAATAGTGTATAATTTTGGTTGGTCTGTTATTATCTCTTGTACTCTGAATGAGAGCTCTGGTGTGAATTTCAGTAACTAATAGAATGTGTTAAAACTTCTAGAACATATTTATGTAAAAACTTTTTGGCACTAAATTTTTAATTATTAAATTATAACAGTTAAATAAAAATTAGTTACTCTTGTTATATCTTAAATAAAAAGCATGGACTAATTTGAACTAATTACGAATATCTTACTTACTGGAAATGCTAGAAAGATTGCTGGAAAACGCAAGTACGAAAATGTTTCTCATTAACAGTTATATATATTTTTGATAAAACTAAGTGAAAACTTCCAATATATGTTGGTGGCCGATTGAAATAAAATATTGTAAACTGATTCTCCCTGTACTATTTGAGTACTAAGAGGATTACACATAGCACCAAACACAAACTAGTAGCTTTTACACAAAACATAACAATGAAGTGTAATAACTATATTTATTTAATTAGTACTTGTTAGCACTCGTATGAACTATTCTGTTGTTTTTTGCTGTAAATAATACTCGCTAAACTAGGATGTAAACTGCTTTGGCTAAGGAGAAATAGTGAGTAAATCTGTGATTTATATTTAATTAAAGTAACTGATTCATGTAAGTCCTGGTCCTGCTTCTGGCCATCACATCGTGTTCCTGGTGTTACTTTCGTGACCAACTGTGAATTGAGCGAAGTTTGAAAAATTCGGTTACATAACACTTCATAATTATTTAAAAACGTTAAATTATAAATGTTACGTTGTTTCCATGGATATAAAATAATATTGTATGTTAACTGATGCTTACTTTTCTCCTGTCCCTTATATTTCTGACGTCACGACTACTACCGCTTAAAAGAACGCTTATTACATGATTGCCCGAACACGTACATTTTTTTAGACAAACGTGTGAATAAAACATAATTATAAATGTTATAATGAAATATATCCTCGTCTTAATACATGATAATTAAGGTATATTAATAGTGTTTAGACACAAGATCCAGATACACTATTTTAAATAAAATTTTATATTACAGCTAATTAGTCTACAATAGTGTAGTTTTAAATTTCTAAACAATAGTATAACACATAACATAACTATAATGCATCAATAACGATATTTAAGTTTATATTATAAATCCATTTTTGTTACTTTTATAATAATCACGCTAACCCTATTGTAAATTTTTTAACTACATTTGATATGTTTATTACTCAGATACAAAGAAACCTTGCACGTATATGTACTTTAAAATATTCCCTAAAAATTTTGGTGAAACTAACTTCAAAATATACATTCTGTTTAGGAAATAAATGAAAATATAAATCAGAAAATTTCTTCTCGATTACCAGTCTAAAATACACTTATGTATCATTTTAATTTGCTATATCTTATCTCTTATACTATGGATGTGTGCTTAGTACATACGGACTCCTTTAAAACTCCAGCATTGAAGAACCTGCCGGCTTGGGTGATCGTCACGATCACCTGCATCTTCAACTCATGCCTACGCCTGGCTCACTTCCCGACCACCTGGAAGGATGCCAAGGTGATCATGATACCCAAGCCCGGCAAGGACCCTCTCTTCCCGGAGAACCACAGGCCGATCTCCCTCCTGCCTGTGCTCTCCAAGATTCTGGAGAAGATCGTCTTGGCGAGATTCCCTGAGGAGTTCTTCACGTCTATCAGAGCAGAACAATTCGGCTTCCGCACCGGCCACTCCACCACCCTTCAGCTTCGCAGAGTCCTGAACAACATCACCGGAGCTGTAGGAAGGAAACACCACTCCACTTCGGTCCTGATAGACGTGAGCAAAGCCTTCGACAAGGTGTGGCACGAGGGACTGCTCTTCAAGCTGTCATCAACTCCACTGCCTGGCAGAATTTTCCGGCTGCTCCACAGCTTTCTCCACCTCCGGACCTTCTCCGTCAGCGTTGCCCGATCCACCTCCACGTCCCGCCCAGTGACATATGGTGTGCCACAGGGATCAGTCCTCGGCCCGATCCTGTACCTGCGGTACACAAACGACTTTCCGGTCACTCCGAGAGTGCAGCTCTCCCTGTACGCGGACGATGCGCTCCTCACGGCCACTTCTGCCAAACTGAGGATGGTTGGGTTCTACATCCAGCGGCAGCTGCACCTACTGGAGCCCTGGTTGACCAAGTAGAGGATCAAGGTCAACGTTGATAAATGTGAAGCCATAAACTTCACAAGGACAAGGAGACAAGCGGACGGCCGTCACCTGTCACTGAACGGCGACGACATACCGTGGAAGACTTCAGTGAAGTACTTGGGGGTACTCCTGGACTCCAAGCTGACCTTCACACCCCACGTCAAGAGGATCTGTGGTCAAGCGAGGAAGTGCTTCGGCAGCATCGGCCCCCTCCTCAACTCCACGAAGCTACCGACCAGGACGAAGGTCCTGCTCTACACGGCTCTGATATGACCAGTGCTCACATATGAGGCCCCAGCATGGTACCACCTCACCTGCAAGACCGCAAGGAGGCAGTTGCTCGCTGTCCAGAGCGTGTGTCTCCGGCGGGCCACTGGGTCGCCCTGTTTCGTGAGGAACACCGTAGTAAGGGCTTCGTCCAACGTCCCTACCATCAGGAGCTTCGTAGAAGGCCTGACATCGAGACTTGAGGAAGCTGCAGAGTCCTCACCATGGGGCCACATCCGTGAGCTTCGCGCCCAGGAGGTCCCCCAACTGCGTCTTCCCATGGATGACTGATGACATCGACTACAACTTCGACTGCACCACGACACTTCACCCCACTGACAGGTAGCGAAAGCTACTAGGGCTTTGACCCTCGAGACACAAGGCAAAAGCCTAACCGGCAGAGGCCTTGATAGATGTTGGGGTATCCACCCCACCACAGTCACAGCGACTTGGACTTTGACTTGGATGTGTGCTCTAGTGTATGTTTACTTAACTAACTGAATATGTTAAGAATTACAGACTGTATTTTTCTGCAAAAACCTTTGAAACCATATTTAAATTAATTAGTTTTATACATTAAACACGAATTAGTTGGTTATTAATAATGTTGGTCAGGTAAAATATGCTAAGTTAAATTAAATTAAATATTTAGCCTGACCAAAAAATCCAGGAAGTTGCTGGAAGACGTGCGTTAAAAACCTTCTCATAAAAAATTAATTATTCTTCATCAACTATGTTAAACCGATCCTAAAGAGCCGTTACTGTTTATAATTTTCCATATGACTGAACCCGATGCTGCCTGCACGCTTTGGGCACAGAGAGGATTAAAACAACCCAAAACACAAGTTTAGTAGCTTTCCAATAAGGAAAAGAAATTTTGTGAACATTGACAATCTTTTCAAAATAAAGGGAAATGCAACGAAATAACAAATACAAGAATTCTGTTTGCAATGGAATGATGTCTTCTTTTTATATAAACTGTTCAATTGTTTGGTGTTGTATTTAATAATGATTAAAAATGTAATCTAAACTGCTTTGGGTATCAAGAGACATTATGAAGAGAAATTGTGATTACTAAATAATAGAAGTACCTTATTCTAGTAGGTCCTGTCCTCGTTCAGCTACTGACCATCACGTTGTGCTATGTGGTTATTATCTGACGTGCTGCAAGTTGGACGATTTTGGAAATGCTGATATGTACTCGCAATATTATTTTTAATGTTTCAAAATATTAAAATATCAGATCTTTTTTGTTTCTATGGATATTAAGTAATGATTGTTCGGAAAAGGTTTTATATATTTCATATGTGTTTCTCATTCTTTTATATTTTGTTGCCATTTTATGTCTAGGATACTACTAATAAGAAATCTAATATACTCATACATTCTATATACAAAATTATATATGTCGTAAGTTAGTTATCACGACATATGTAAATAATGCTATTTGGAAATGGTTAATTTGTAAAAACCCCCCTGGGCATTGCCTTTAGGGGGAAAGATTTGGCTACTTATTTAAATTGAATAAAATCTAAAGTATACGCTTTGATAACGACAGTTATAAAATAACTCCAAATGAGGTGGTTATATTTTAAAATAAAATATTGCAAACAACTTTATATAAAATTTTATATAATTGTTGATTACGTTGTACATTATCAAATATTATCTTTTAAGTACAGTTTTCGACAGGACATTTTACGTATTTCTAATAAATTTTTATACAATTAGAATACCTCTTCTAACCTATATTGCACTTATTATCTGGATGCCTCTAATGTCGAAACTTTGCAGGGGGTTGTTTTGAGCTTCTTCGTTTCTCGTTGGCGCCTATTTTTGTACCCTTTTAGACGATCATGAATCCATATTTCAGTAATTAAGTCTGCAACATCATCAGATTTCAAATGCCACATGTATGATAAAGATGAACTAGAGATAAAGTCATCATTCACATGTAAAATTATATCAACATTTTTGTATATTTTAGATTATTTTAAGCTGTAATTATGATATTTAAATATAGTTGCAATAATAATCGTAATTTAATAGTATTTAAATCTAAAAAGCTCCTTACTTTGTATCTACGTATAAAAAGTATAAAATTCAATTATGAGTGCCTACTATTCAAGAAATATTCCTAATTTTCTCTATTAATAATATCCTCAGAATTTGAATGTTAAAATCGTGCAAATAAAATAAATGTTACATATATATATCTTCAATAAGAATAGAAAAGAATAGAAGAAAAGAACATAAAAATTCTCTATATTTCGTCTTAAGACATTTTCAAGAGATATACAGTAGGTCAATAAGCAAATATATCAACAAAAAATTATAAACAAAGAAACATCATACGTTAATAAAACTAATTTTGAATTACGTACAAAGAGTAAATATATACATATACATATATATTATCATGTAATATATGTATATTACTATTACTCCCGGCAGAGCAGGTACTTTTTGTGATTCAATGTTTATTGAAATTATATAGTTTGGTTAGGATGCTTTATTATACTAATTCTGAGGACAGAAATTACATTAATAAACATATATGTAACCAAAAATCTATTGTTACAGAAGTTGCTAAAAACTCTTGTAACTGAAATTAATTATTTAAGTCAGTACCATTTGCACTACCTTAAATTGGAATATATAAGAGCTTTCTATAACTTCTTATCTTAGTTTATTCTGCATAATGTAGTCAGACATATTTAAACAGTAATAATTTTATAGCTTTTAATCATAAGTCACTTTTATTTTTGCCGCTCGTTTAGCAATTACTCACCGTAGCCTTAGCGAAGCCTATCATCTAAGAGGCCGATACATCTCTCTTTTGAATGTATCCTAACTGGACAATCTGACAATTAGTTCAACTATTAAATTAAAGTTGAAATGCATTTTAAATGGTATTTTATGCGATTTAATCATTATATTCTTAACGTAGGCTGTAACGCTGATACGTGATCTGGATTACTCCTATTTTGCTATACAAAAAATTTAAATAATACCTGTTCATAGACAAGGAACGAAAATATTTATATACGTTTTACCTTAAAATAAAAATATATTTATACTTTATACTATCAATTCCTGAATCTATAACTCACGTTTATATTGTAAACACTTAAATAAATTTTATTTTGAGCGTAATTTTTTTATTTCTTGCTTTAAATACCTGTAATTCCTCTTGTATTGACCACAAATATTTCTACTTTACCGATCTTCAGGGTAAGGTAACTTAAAGGAATATGAATTTTAAGTTCATAATATTCTTTTACATCTCTTAAGTAGTTTATTTAATAGTTGTGCTGTAAAAGTAGTATCATTCAAGTTGTTTTAATGTGTTTTAAGAGTATTAAATAGTAGTACAAACATTGACAAAATGCAATAATTTACTGAATAATTGGATAAAAAATACAGGTTTATAAAACACTAGCTGTTTCCTGCGGCTTTGCAAGCTTTTCGTAAGCTTTGCCCGTGTATGTGAACTTCTGGTTTAATTGAATTATATTTACAACGCCGATGTAGAGTTCGCCTTTGCCACGATCAAGAAAATCTGTGTATGTTTATAGCCATTGTGCACGTACATGTACTTTATTATAAAGTGATCAAACTTTAATTTCAGTCAGAAATATATCTTAAAGACAAATATACATAATAACTTAGCGCCTTCAAATCGGGTTTGACTATGTTATATACGTAAATGAACCTAATTTTAGTTTATAGTGTACAGGCGCTTTGAAACCTTTTATCTTTTGCAGCGCCGCTTGGTGGTGAGTTACATCAATGGGCACAGGTTATAAACCTTCTCCGTGGAAAAATACGTAAACATACAAATTTTCATAATGGTCTGTCTAATATTTTGCGATTCCATAAAGGACAAACACACAAACATTCATTTATATATATGTATATATAGGTGTATAAATATTTTCGTTGTGCTAGGCACATAGAATGATGGGTTGAGTAATTCCATAGGTAACCACAAACTTTACCAAAGTTTTAATGAAGTAGTTATGGTTACGCTGGGTGTAACAACGCTTCCACTACTTTGTCACGTGATACACTTTTACACTGTTACACTCAGTTGCGGTCTTGTATGCTGGAGTGTTAGGGTTAATTTGACAATAACCTCACGTGTCTAAGCAAACCTAGGTAATAACATGGTTAACATGACCTTAATATGCTTTTAGGTCATGTTTGTTGATTAAGTTTTATGATCATTTGAAATTTTAGAGTCATAGGACATCCTTCTTCTTGTAAAATATATCTCAAATTGTATGTATTGGATGATAAATAATTTGAGGGATTTACCTTGTTAATATCTTCATCCTATATTATCCTTATCTTCCTCTTGAAGATAAGGATAACATCTTACTTACCATGGTAAATAATAATAAGAACAATATTTTACGGTTCTGCAGAAAAAATATCAAAAGTCATTTTCTGAATGGCTTATTCTGGTCTTCAATAAATAATATTAATCATACATTAGATCATTTTGGAATTTTGGGACTAATTACTAGATCTCTTATTAAGTATCTGGCCAAACGCATAAATTAGGCACTCTGAAATTTTATAAATTGTTATTCATTGATCTTTTCCTATCCCCTTAATTTTTGTTTTTACACTGTATAGCACTTGCCGAAGTATAACCAATGTTGGTAAGTTAATGTCTGCCAATAAATAATAACGCTTGGACTCGTACTTGACAAGAGTGGTTTACAGTTTGTTATTTGATGCGAATGTGTGTCAATTCCGAGTATAGCCGGATGAATAATTTCCTATTGGTTCACATCGTAATTGAATTTAACGTTTTCACAACTGTCTGTGGATCAGCTTTGTGCCGTAATATCGAAATATAATGTTTTTGTATATTTAGTTATTTATGCAGTAGTGCCAATTAAAACTCTAAGCTAAAATTTATTATTTTACATACGAGTGTTAATTTATACCAACAGGGGTTCGATATGAACATTGTGCTCTGTCTAATCATTTTATTCCAGTCCGTTATTCAAAATTTGCTATGGTACGTGTTGCAATTACAGTCACACATTGTCTATGCCTAAACCAATGAGAACGTTGTAAAAAGCACTGTTTTATTTTAATTAAATACGAGTCCCTGCTTAATACCTATGTTGAGAGAATCCGAGAACAATGTATTTTCTTGAAGAAGTATTAAAAGTGGATTGATACGTTTTGTTTTATGATTAAACCATTTCATATCGTAAGCAACATGACAATCGGTATTCAAACAGGATGAGGGAAAATAAGAAGCCATTGTATGAGCGAAAGGAGAGTTTCTTCAATGTAAAATATTATATTTACATAATTTTGGTCAAAATTTATTTATATTATACTCGTTTTATTATTTGGAAGGAGGTAAAGAGATTAGTGAACAAACTTGTAACTTTACTTCAAAGTAAAAAAAAATTATAATGACAACTAAAAAAAAAACCACACACATACTGAGTGTTTGTAAAAATGGTCATCATTTTGAAGGAAATGTAGTTTAAAATAAAATTAATACACATTATATGTATGCACATAGTAAAATTTACATCACTACATAAAGCCAGGTTTTGATACTATAACTTTAGTACGTTGTATAGTAAATATTAAAAAATTATAATAGGGCAGTTGTTTATGTTACAATTAAACTTAACAATCATTAAATTTTTATTATTATTACTTTTTCGGTCACTGTAGGTAGCAACAAAAATTTACACACATTCCTAAATCGTCGTCGAGAGGAAAGGAAAGAAAATGTAAAAGTAATAAGTAGCTACATAAACTTTATTTTTTTGGTCTTGTTCTTTTGTATTAACTTATTTACAACTTTACTGCTAAAACCAAAAAGTTGACCTAAAAATTACATTAAGGAAATGCTGAGCTTCTTTTATTTGAAATAAAAAATTGACAGTTTCTCTTTGTATTGAATACGATTAGTTGTTGTCAAAGTGAATTATTGTCCAATTACCCTTTACAGTCTGACGGCGAGGCGTTAATATCCGGTTAGTTGACTGGCGATAACATTACTGAGGCGGAGACCAGAGAGTAATATCAGTAACAGACAATAATTATATGTTATCCAACTGACGTTAATAATATTGGAACTAAGACTTCATTTTTGAAATGGTCAACTATAATATATTTTCAAAAGTTATTATGTGTAATGTAATTGTAACTGGGCAAAACACTATTTGCTTTAATCATTAACATGTTTACACAATGTGTGGCCGTTCATATATTAAAACATTTAACTCAATGAAAACACATATTTATTTGAAGAAATTTTGTATAAAATAAAATACAGTGTCACTAATTTAAATAATACTAAGTTCTTTAATAGGGCTGAACCGTATTCCTTAAAAAGAGGATGAGACGATGAATCTATTGCACAACAACTGGGATAATAAATTAATTACTCCACACTCTTTGGAAAATAGTTTCTTCCTCCGATGTGGGTTAGCACTGAAAATGCGAGAAGATGGGGACTTCATTCGGGTCTAAGGATGAGTAGACTGGTTTTTCAATCACCTTTCACCAGGGTAGCGTCTGACCTTCTCTCTGTAGGTAGACCACAGTCTTCTCTAGTATTTGGTCTGATTACGGAACATGTGCGCTTGACGAAGGATCCTTACAGAAACTACCTTGGAGGATAGTGTGAGAGGTTTAAAACTACGGAATAAACATTGTTCAGCTGTGGCGAACGAAAAATAAGCTCATTTATTATAACATTGATTTCTAAAACTGTAGACAGAACGTAATTAGGACATTTAGATCGTCTTACAGATGGTATAGTTTACTTGCTTGCACAATAAAATAATCAAGTATCATTTTTTAAACTCGTTTAGAATAAGCGTGAATTTCTCATTATTATCTAATGGTTACCGAGTGATCTTTACGTAATCATCATACTATTTAAAACAAGTTATATAACAAACCTAATCATTTTAAATATAATATTCTGTTTTACTTGTACTACTAGTTTGTGTCAACTTATCTATCTGTTATGTAACATTCTGATACTTCATTTCTTAAAAGACTAGTGAGGAATAAATTAATTTTGATCAACAAGTGCATTTGAATGCATAGCAAATTTGCATGTTGCTGCAAACAACGATAATGTAACATACTCTAAACTCTTGTATCAATGTTTGTAATTTATATCAATGTAAAGTGTTTCAAGACAACAAGCGTTTTACTTCTAATTGGACGCTGAAGTTTATTATCAATCATACAGTATAAAGTAGTTAGACTAGTAACTATTATATTTTTGACGTAAAACTTAAATGACAGTTAGTTGTCAGTATAAACGATGTCTTTAAGTACAGAACTGGTAGCGTGCACTGTTGTGTAAAATTTAACAAACCTAAAAAGGGCAAAATTTTTATATCGAAGATCAATTAAATATATACATTTTCGGAACAAGAAATATGAAGATAATAAGGAAAAATATGTTCTTTACTTTGGTTAAATCTTTCTTCAGGAAATAAAACAAAATATAATAAATAGGACTAAAGAACATAATACATATAAACATCAATACCTATACACCTATGAATGCTATGTACTTATAAAATATTTACATAAAATATGTAAATATGTACTTATAAAATAAAATAGTAAATATATGTATACTATATATTTAAATCTTTGTTTCGTTGAGATGGAACCAACCACGTGAAGTAAAAATTTACACAATCACGTGGAAGCAGCATAAGATCGGAATTAAATTTGACAATGAATTATTTGTAAGTTAAGTTCGACTATGTTCCTAAAAATTTGATACCACTTAAACAAATCTTCTATGTTTATAAGTAATTAAGAAGTGGCAAATTAAACGAGTGTATTTATAAGTGTAGAGAGACTTTTTTAGGTTTTTAGAGAAACACAATAATTTGATTTGTTAGTGTTTATTAAGGTCTATTTTTAAAATAATATATTTTTAATTCCAACTCTATGAAAAGTAAGGTTGGCTTTTTGGACGTTGGAATAAAACTATTTGATTACAAAATCATTTTAATGCATAAAATTTAAACAATACTGTAAAAATAAGCAAAACACTATTAAATTTAATGGTATATGAAATTAAAAGTTATTAGACGTAACGATATACGGTATATATCCAATTACCATTCGACAGATGAGCTGTTGCTCGCAGGGTTAAGATTTTATACGGTTGAGCTGATATCCGGAAGATCTTTAAGCTGGCTGTACCTTCGAAAAATTATTGCACTGCGGGCAAACTTTACGACTGCAGCAATTAAAGATTATTTGGAGGAAAGGAGTTTAGTTGAATATTAGTGTAATATAAACTATTAATTGCGCTTGTATAAGTTTACTTGAACAAGATTTCATAAGAAAATGTTTAAAAACTAGTTGTTGTAGCAATACACATTTCTAATTGAATAGAGGCATCCCAATTGTAAATTTATTACTTGTAACGTGTTCCAGGAGACTTTTGAAAATAATTAATGTACTATAGATCCACTTACGATGGTCTAGAGGTAAAATCTAACTTGCAATGTATTAACACATAACCTGAGTATCCTTGGAATCGATAGATAATGTTTTTTTATTATAATGAAAATTTTTACGGATATTGAATGGGATATTTCTGTATTAAAAAATTACTTGAATCATGTCTTACCATATTTTTTAAATATACGGAGATTTTTATATGTAAATGAAAAACAGCGTTAAAGAGTTCTTTCCATGTATATTATGTATCAAACACTATAGCCTAATACGGACAAAAAGTCTTTCGAATTATGTATTATCGACGATTTTGGCACAGAATATACGTAATAACAATCAGATAATAAGAGTTGGTAAAAGTTCTAGTGTGTTGGTTGGATGAAGTTTAGTAAAAGACGTCACCTAAAAATATTTAGTTTAGTATAGAAATAGAAATAAATGAAAACAGGTGGAACATACCCAACGGTAATATGTATTAAAATTATATATTTCCATAGAAACTAAAATTTTGGTGGACAGTTCAGATTTCTTGTTCAATAGGAGTTCAACTCGCAGTAAGTCGGAGAACCACCACCAGGAACAGGATGCGGTGCCCAGGAGAAGGACAGGACCAGGAGCTACAAGGATGAGTTATTTACTTGTATCTCTTAGAAATAACAATATCTAATCTCTCACTTATTAGTAATCTGTATTTAATATTTTTAATTTTTTTTCAAAAATTGGATTTCTCTTATCCAAAGCGTAGAGGGAGGAAACAGTTTATATTTTTTCCATGGAACTAAATCCTATATGCACTTTTTATCTATTACCATATACACCGAACCTAAGACAGAAATGAAATTTAAATTATATTAATGTAATTAAAGTTACTAAAACCCTTTTAAAAATCTTTTTATTACATATACTTCTTTCGGTTTTTAACCATCATCATTGAACATTAAACTCTAAATAAATAAATGATAAACAATTATATATACATATGTGGACCTTTTAAACATATGTTAAATTTAAATGACACAGTTTTAATTTTCTTATTAGTAATCTGTATTTAATATTTCAATTTTTTCAAAATTGGATGTGTCTTATTTTTGAGATTACTATTTAAAATTTTATGAGGATCTTTATTATAATTTAGATAGATATGTAATTCTTGTTTTGTGTTTACTTTCTGTCCTTTCCTTTCGATATCTAAAATGTCCATGTTTTTTTCAATATTTGTGTAGTTATGGCCAGTCTCCAATAAGTGTTTAGCCCTATATATATATATCAACATTAACATATATATATATATATATATATATATATATATATATATAGATAGATTGATTGATAACCCTATAAGTGGAGTTAATAACATGAGAAATTTAAATTATATTTTAAAAACATATTTGTCTTTGTAGTATGTATAAACAATCACATAAGAAGAACAATCACATAGGTAGAATAAGATGCAGTCGCCAGTACTGTTCCGAGTTAGCGAAAAAGACAGGAGGTCTCGGAAGCGCGCCCCTCCCAAACTCGGAGCAAATAAAAAAAAACAATCACATGCCACTAGTGGGAAGAGACAAAAAGCGAGACAAGATTTCGAGTACTGGATATAATTAGTAGGTGGCAAACATTTCCATGCAAAATACAATATACAGTTAACTGCAGCACCACGGTGCACCGCGTAACTTAAAAACTAAATAACAACAATAAAATAAATTCCAATAATAACAATAACATAATAAATAAATAATATAATATTAATAACACAATAAATAGAAATTTGGTCTATAAATAACATATATCAGGTACGGCATGTAGGAAAAATTATCTTTAACAGGTAAGTGTTATGAACTGAGGGGAGGGAAAAGGTTGTAGAATTTCTAGGCCCACTATTTTTAAAAAGTAATTTGGTTTCAGGTTTGTAGCCAAAAAATAAAAAAAAAATATTTAAAGCCGATTTTCGAAGGAGGCGGGGGCTTAGTTATTGCCTCCACGAATCCGAATTAAAGATGAAATCCTCCCCTTCAGTTCATGTAACTAAACTAAATACACACTACTCTTAACACTGGCCCTCCTCCAGATCTAATATCTGGCAGCGCTCGCTGCACCCCAATCCTCGCAAGTTCAGTATTAGAAAAGTAAAAAAACATTTTGGATCCAACCTTGTTCCAGATGAAATGAATATGAGCACATGCACTCCGGTTGGATGCCGGTACAGGAGCACTGGCAGGGCGCGGGGCATTCAGTTTTGGTTTCAGTGGTTTCATTGGGCAGACTCGCCGCACCAGTCCGCTGACGACACTCACGGGGACCCTGTAGGAATCCCAACATAACCAGTAGAAATTCAGATCAACTTTACTACAACCCGAGAAATAATAAAAACTTAATTATGTTTGCCACAAAGTATAATAAAATATTTAAATTTAACAATTAAAAAAAATAACAATCTGTAACTAACAGTACCTTTTAAGTATCAAAGACTATTTCCTAAAAATAACTCAAGACACCAAGTATTTTAAGATGCACTACTTGGTGACAATATTAAATATTACATAGGCTAGGACAGCCATACTAAATGATTAAGCGTGATAACATTTACTTGTAACTATAATTCGCTGGATTTTAATCATTATATTATAATAATTTACATTTTGCTATTAAATATTAATTGTAAGGTAGGCCTGATAATAATTATATAATTTACAAATAATAACAATACATTATTTCCCAAATAACAATAATTAAATAATAAAATCGAAATCATGAATGTTGCCACCCAATTTTGCACGCAACACAAAACACGAGGTAACAAAAAATTTGCAAAGTCTGTACCGTCTCGCTTACACTAAATAAAAACAAGGTGTGTACACGGAATAAATAATTTCCGTTCGCCGAACGGATCAGTTAGAAAGCACAAGAGCGAAAGAATAAAAAACTAAACTAGCATAGTAAATAAAATTAACAAATTTAGAACGTACGAAAGACAGGAACGAACACTTTGCGACACGAACACGTACACGAGGAACACAAGTTACAAAATAAATATAAATAAATTACTTATAACTAATCTACGATAATATATGTCTGGGTGGGAGAGAAAAACCGCCAACTAAATAAGTAAGGAGAGTGAAAAAGACAATTACCTGCCGAAAGTCGGTGAAGTTAGCCAGCCATGGGGAAAACGGGAAGAGCAGAGAACAACCAGAAACACAGTAGCTTCTCCGAACGTCTGACCGCTCCGAACAGTAGCCGGTGCCGGTGAACAGCTGGTCGGTAAACCAGTCAAGGACAACCAGCTGATCTCGACCAATCAGTCCAACCAGGCAGAAAATCAATACTTGACGGAGTGACTCCCCCCACCGACTGATAAGAGTGGCCGAGGTTGGAAAAGTAAGACAAAAATAAATTGTCCAAACTGAGCCCCGGCTCAACCTCCCCCACTAAAAGGGTGCAACCCGAAACAAAACCTCTCCCCCACTGAAAGAAGAACCAACAAGCTCTGGCACAGGAAACGGGAAGTCGAGAACCCTAACAGGAAACGAAGTCCTGAGCAGGAGGCAGACAAAACACGATCCTCCTGAAATATTGAGAGGCGCCTCTCTTGGAGAAAGAAGAAAATAGAAAGAGAGTAAAACGACACCACAGGGAAAACCAGGGGTGATCAGTCCCCGGACACCCCCGCAGCCGCACCAGTATCCAGAGCATGACCAGAGGTATCACCACGGAAGGCCTTCAGATGAGAAACGTGGGCCTTCCGCCACAACCTCCCCGATACGGGATCAACCAACTCAGCAGTAACTGGGGAGAGAAAACGAAGAATCCGGTGAGGACCTGTCCACCGATAGCAAAGTTTGGCTGCCCGTTTATCCACGGCCGAACTGACCAGATGGGCCTTACAAAAGACAAGATCCCCCACCTGGAAGGGGTTAGCAATACGTCCCTTATTGAATTTTCTCCTCACCCTTTCCCTAGACTGTAGGAGCTTAACCCTGACTGCTTCCCAAGTGTCACTCACATTGGGAGTACCAGGCACTGGTAGAAGACTATCCAGACTCCAGAGATTAGACAAGGGATCAGAAGGAGGACGACTAAACATGACCTGGAAAGGCGTGGAATCATGACTTTCGTGAAGAGCAGAATTGAAGGCTAACTGAAGCCAGCTCAGGTTTTCATCCCAGGTAGTTTGTTTCTCAGCGTGATAAGCGATGATGAGGGCGGCTCTGAGATTGCGGTTGAACCGCTCAGCATGAGAAGGCTGGGGTAGTAAGGAGATGTCGTAACATGTTTGATTCCATGCCCAAAACAGAAGCGATGAAACTCCCTCGACACGAATTGTGTGCCGTTGTCTGAGACGAAGGTGGCGGGCACTCCAAAATTCTGTAGAAGGCGGGACTTGAGTGCCTTGACGGTGAGCGACGCCGTGGCACTCCTAAGAGGAATCAACCAGCAAAAACTTAGAGAAAGCATCCACAGCGACAAGCAGGGAGGTGTTCCCTGACTTGCTACGGGGAAAGGGTCCCACATAGTCAATGAACACCTTTTCAAGAGTCCGCCTCCGCCACCTCGGAGGAAAGAAGTCCTAATTTTGGTATTTTGTGCTGGTTTACTGACCGAGCAAAGATGACAAGCTCGTACTCTACCAGCAATGTCTCTGTCCATACTCTTCCAGATAAACTTATCTCTGATTTTAGCGATGGTCTTGTGAATCCCTAAATGACCGCCCACGGGAGAAACATGAAAATAGGAAAAGACCATCGGTATGAGGGCACTCGGCAGAACAATCTTGGGACCACCTCCGCGTCGGGCACGACAGCAGAGGACACCCTTGGACAAGAAGTAAGGAGAGTGGGCTTCTCCCTCCTGGAGCTCACTAATGATGTTTGACAACTCGGGGTCTTGAAGTTGGTGAGAGCCAAAACTCTCAAAGGCAGCAGGGAAATCCAACATCACAGTCCCACACAACGGTGCTTGAGAATCAACAGGATCGCTGGGTAGATGATACATTCTAGAAAGAGCATCGGCGACGACGTTTTGGGTGCCGCGAATGTGCTGCACCCTGAATTTAAAGGCCGCAATTTTGACAACCCAGCGACCAATCTTCCCGAGTTGTCGAGGATGGGCCAATAGCCAGGAAAGAGCCTGATTGTCAGTTTCCAGCAGAAATTCGGAATGCTCTAGGAACCTCCGAAACTTATCCATGCCGAAAACGACCGCCAGACACTCCAGCTCATAAATAGAAGATTTCTTTTCCTGAAGGGTCAAAGTCCTAGATGCAAAAGCTATAGGTTGCCGAGCGCCGTCGAATTCTTGAGAAAGCACAGCTCCTACAGCACAGGATGAGGAGTCAGTCTGCAAGATGAAGGGCCTACTAAAGTCCGGTATTCACAGCACAGGAGGTTGGATAATGGCCTCCCTAAGCAGTTGAAAAGCACGTTCTTGATCTTCACCCCAAACGAACTTTGCGTCTTTCCTTCTTAAGGCGTTCAGAGGGGCGGCCACCTCGGCAAAGTCAGGAATAAACCTACGGTAGAAATTAACCATGCCTATGAATCTGGCAACACCCTTGCATCCTTCGGAGGAGGGAAATCCCGAATGCCTTGGGTCCTGGCAGGGTCTATAGATACACCCCTAGACGACACGAGGTGACCGAGAAGCGATATTTCAGACTTGGCGTAAGACACCTTCTCCGGATTGACGGTAAGGCCAGCCCTACCCAACCTAACCAAGACCTCCTCAAGATGTTTAACGTGTTCCGTGAAAGACTCACTGTAGACCAGAAGGTCATCAAGATAATTAAAGACATATCTGAACTTCACATCGTGAAAGATGGAGTCAAGCAACCTAGTTAACGTTTGGGCCCCCACAGCTAGCCCCATAGGCACCGATCGGTACTGATACAAATTCCACGGAACACAGAAGGCCGTGAGAGGACGTGATTCCTTCTTCAACGGAATCTGATGATAGGCTTGGTTCAAATCAAATATAGTGAAAAATTTGGCCTTACCGAACCAATCAAAAGCAGAATGGAGATCGGGGAGAGGCACTGAGTCTATTTCAATTTTGGCATTAAGTTTTCTTAGGTCAACCACCATACGATGTTTTCCATTAGGCTTTGGAACCAAGAACGCTGGACTGGCATACGATGAGTTTGAGGGCTCAATAACTCCTTGATCCAAGAGATCCTTGATGATACCACGCATAACCTCCATCTTTGGAGGAGCCAACTTGTATGGGTGGGAGCGTACTGGCTGAGTGTCAGTCAGACGAATTTCATATTCAATAAGATGGGTAGAACCGAGCTTGGGTGTGAGGACCTCCGGAAATCTTGAGCAAAGCTCACGGAGAACCCCAGCTTGCTCCTCATCCAAGTGACCGAACGGGTCCCCAGGGCAGAACCTTCCTCACACTCCACCTCACCAACCTGCGGTGTCGATTTGAATTTATCAGAAAAGGGGACTGACACTCGCCGATTGAATTTGAAATAAGACTGGCCCGCCTGAAGATCCAGCACCAAACCAGTCTTTTGAATAAAATCCGCCCCCAAAATACAGTCCATGCTCAGGTCCTGGGCCACAAGGAAGCTCCACACCCATGAAAAACATTCAACCTTAAACTTGATTGAAGCCTTCCTCGAAATTGGAAGAGGGGGAATTAGAAGCAGTCCAGCAAGTTAAAGAAGACTCCTCGGTGTGCTTCACCAAACCTAACCTTGAAATGGCTTCAAAAAGACGGGAAGAGATGAGGCTACAGGCTGACCCGGAATCAACTAGGGCCTTATGCACTGAGTCTCCCACTAAGATATTGATATAAGGGCACACCGAAGATGCTGTCCTAAGCCGTAGGTTTCCCTTTTCTGCTAGGCTCGTAGTGTCCAAACTATTAATCAAATTTTTCGCAAAGGTACTATTTTTTTGAAATTTTTTCTTAGACCTCGGGGGAACTTCAGATAAAACCCCCCTTTGATCTAGTTTTTTGGACCAGCGCGATATCTCCTAGGACACTCCCGACGAGTATGACCTTGTTCACCACAGGCATAGCAGATGGGTAGACGAAGCCCACCTGAGTGGTGTGGCCCATCCACGGGATTCTGTACGGCCGTAACAGCCCTGGAGGACTGGATGGAACGATGATTGTTCCTCTCCGCCCTCTGCCGGTCAGCAAACTGCACGCTGCGCGAAGCAATGCACAGACGGTCCAGTTCAGAAAAGGTGGAAGGGCGACCAGCAAAAACCAGACGGGACCTCTCTTCAGGATTGAGACCCTCAAGAATGGTGGTGACCACAGTACCTTCGGGGATATCGAGCCTTAAAACCCTATCAGTGTCCCTCACCTCGGCCACAAACTTTGCCAAACTCTCTCCGTTGCCCTGAGGCCTAAAGAATTTCTCCACACGGAGACGTTCCCTCAACTGACCAGGAACAAAGAAATCCAATGCCTCCCTATGAAAATCATCCAGGGTACCACCCCTCTGGAGAACTCGAACCAGACAGTCACCCAAAGGTGGCCTACAAAACGGAGAGATGACATGCAGGAAGCTCGCTCCCTGAAGACCAGGCAAGTCATGCAGTCGCAGGATCTCAGAAAGAAACCGCAGCAAGGCTTCAGTATCTAGACCATCCACCGTTGGTAGTCGCTGCAGCAACGGGGTAAGTGGGTTTGGAAGCTTGTGATACTGAACAAAGGATCCCGTCATCACAGTCCCCAGTCCTCCAGATCCAGCAGGCATTTGGGTCACAGGCCCCCGGGCCCCGTCCACACCAGACACCTCCGCAACGACTGATCCAGGGATCTGGCCTTCACCCTTAACAGCCGCAGCAGAGTCAACCGCAGACACAGTTTTTTCAGGAGCCTTTGCCCCCTCGTCCCTCTCGAGTACATTCAGCAGGCCGTCCACCAAGGTGATGCGTTCCTCCAACCACTCCTTATCACCAGAACTAGTAAGCTTGGCTCTAAGTAGCGACAGCCTCATATGTAGATGGGTAAGCCGGGACAAATACCTAGCCCTCTCTCGGCCAGTAGGCGGCGACTCCAACCAGTCCTTCTGACTATTTTCAAAAGTCTCCAACTTAGCCTCCAAAATGGGCCTCTGTTTCTGGAACGTCAAAATCCCTAGGCCAAGTCGTGTCCAGGTCCATATTATCCCGCAGTTGCTTCCGCATGGACTCGCAGTCGGAACCCGGAGTAAGCCCACGAGCCAACAACTCAAAATGGAGATCCTCCTTCAACAAGTATTCAGGCACCAGAGAGACAGGCATGATAAATAAATAAATGAAACAGACTAACAAGCAACACACTGACTCGAAGTCAACAACTAACAAATCAAAATTAGTAAGGCGACAAGAGAATAACTTAGTGAGACAACACTCTCAGCAGGGTCCCCAGAATTCCTGCCGTCCACGAAAACACGGCAGCGAATCCAAAATACCACAACAAAACACTACGCCGTACCAGAACAAAACCAGAAAAAAAACAATGAAGACAAGATATAACAAAAACACACAAGTAACAATAATCAGAAAATAAATAAGTTCACACACTTCCTGTAAATCAGCGAAAAATAGCTCAGCGAGACGGCACAGGCGCAGGAAGTCACAAACTAACTTCAACTCCTCCCTCTCACCACCAGTGGCAAAACAAAAACCCCGGGCCCGCAGAGGGTAAAAACACGTAACCACGCTCTGCTACCATTTTGTTCCGAGTTAGCGAAAAAGACAGGAGGTCTCGGAAGCGCGCCCCTCCCAAACTCGGAGCAAATAAAAAAAAACAATCACATGCCACTAGTGGGAAGAGACAAAAAGCGAGACAAGATTTCGAGTACTGGATATAATTAGTAGGTGGCAAACATTTCCATGCAAAATACAATATACAGTTAACTGCAGCACCACGGTGCACCGCGTAACTTAAAAACTAAATAACAACAATAAAATAAATTCCAATAATAACAATAACATAATAAATAAATAATATAATATTAATAACACAATAAATAGAAATTTGGTCTATAAATAACATATATCAGGTACGGCATGTAGGAAAAATTATCTTTAACTGGTAAGTGTTATGAACTGAGGGGAGGGAAAAGGTTGTAGAATTTCTAGGCCCACTATTTTTAAAAAGTAATTTGGTTTCAGGTTTGTAGCCAAAAAATAAAAAAAAAATATTTAAAGCCGATTTTCGAAGGAGGCGGGGGCTTAGTTGCCTCCACGAATCCGAATTAAAGATGAAATCCTCCCCTTCAGTTCATGTAACTAAAACTAAATACACACTACTCTTAACACTGGCCCTCCTCCAGATCTAATATCTGGCAGCGCTCGCTGCACCCCAATCCTCGCAAGTTCAGTATTAGAAAAGTAAAAAAACATTTTGGATCCAACCTTGTTCCAGATGAAATGAATATGAGCACATGCACTCCGGTTGGATGCCGGTACAGGAGCACTGGCAGGGCGCGGGGCATTCAGTTTTGGTTTCAGTGGTTTCATTGGGCAGACTCGCCGCACCAGTCCCGCTGACGACACTCACGGGGACCCTGTAGAATCCCAACATAACCAGTAGAAATTCAGATCAACTTTACTACAACCCGAGAAATAATAAAAACTTAATTATGTTTGCCACAAAGTATAATAAAATATTTAAATTTAACAATTAAAAAAAATAACAATCTGTAACTAACAGTACCTTTTAAGTATCAAAGACTATTTCCTAAAAATAACTCAAGACACCAAGTATTTTAAGATGCACTACTTGGTGACAATATTAAATATTACATAGGCTAGGACAGCCATACTAAATGATTAAGCGTGATAACATTTACTTGTAACTATAATTCGCTGGATTTTAATCATTATATTATAATAATTTACATTTTGCTATTAAATATTAATTGTAAGGTAGGCCTGATAATAATTATATAATTTACAAATAATAACAATACATTATTTCCCAAATAACAATAATTAAATAATAAAATCGAAATCATGAATGTTGCCACCCAATTTTGCACGCAACACAAAACACGAGGTAACAAAAAATTTGCAAAGTCTGTACCGTCTCGCTTACACTAAATAAAAACAAGGTGTGTACACGGAATAAATAATTTCCGTTCGCCGAACGGATCAGTTAGAAAGCACAAGAGCGAAAGAATAAAAAACTAAACTAGCATAGTAAATAAAATTAACAAATTTAGAACGTACGAAAGACAGGAACGAACACTTTGCGACACGAACACGTACACGAGGAACACAAGTTACAAAATAAATATAAATAAATTACTTATAACTAATCTACGATAATATATGTCTGGGTGGGAGAGAAAAACCGCCAACTAAATAAGTAAGGAGAGTGAAAAAGACAATTACCTGCCGAAAGTCGGTGAAGTTAGCCAGCCATGGGGAAACGGGAAGAGCAGAGAACAACCAGAAACACAGTAGCTTCTCCGAACGTCTGACCGCTCCGAACAGTAGCCGGTGCCGGTGAACAGCTGGTCGGTAAACCAGTCAAGGACAACCAGCTGATCTCGACCAATCAGTCCAACCAGGCAGAAAATCAATACTTGACGGAGTGACTCCCCCACCGACTGATAAGAGTGGCCGAGGTTGGAAAAGTAAGACAAAAATAAATTGTCCAAACTGAGCCCCGGCTCAGTACCAGGACCTTACATGGATGAGTTACTTTTATAATTTAGAGATCTAAGTTGTTCTTCATAGTATCTTTTGTTACCCAAAGCTAATTTCATCCTAGTTTAAGCCAGTATTAATTACAGCACAAAAACACAGGAACAGTTCACATGTAACGATAACTGAAGTAAATTCTATTTTATTCATTTTCATATGTTTTAATTTCATGGTTTTCGTTTTTCTTACAAATTATGTAATCAAAGAAATATTTTGTAATCTTTGTGTAAATACAGAAAGATCCTTGTTTTGGGCTGTCTTTAGTTCTGCCTGTACCCGAAGTGTACAGAAAGAATCAATTCAGAACTTAGTAATTTCATGTGCCAATCTCAGTAACGCTTTGTATTCGTTCATATATATCTGCTAAATATTTAAAAACTAGAAAAACTATATTTTTCATTTTTAAATTCCCAATGTTCTCTTCGAATGATATATACTTTTGATTACTAAGGTACGCATAAAAATGTATAGTATTTAAAAACATACAATTATAATAAAAATTTTAAATGATTTCATAAGTTTTTATAGTTGTTTAGTGTTTTTTCTAAAACTAATGATGTTTCACCATGTTCATGACCTGTGTAAAAATATAATATTTTTTAATTGATTAGTTTTTTTTTAAGAATTGTATATTTATAGTACTTATCCTTAGTCTTAGATATTTGACTGTTTTGAAATATAATTAAAAATGTTATTGGCTTTCCAAATTAAGACACAGTCACAAATTTGGAAAGCCAATTACATTTTTAAATTATATTTAAAACAGTCAAATATCTAAGACTAAGGATAAGTACTATAAATATAAAATATTACACCTGTTTTTAAATTCCTTAATAAAAAAAAGAAAATACATCATGTGAAAGCATTTATGTTGTGAGGATTTGAAGTAATTTCCCAACCCTAAATCGCGTATTATTTTTAAAACTGATTATTTTTATACTTCTATGATATAGTTAGATATAAACAAAGAAAACCACATTTATACTTGTATAAGTGTTATAGTTTATATATTGTCATTAAAAGAATAATAATGTGACTGCCATAACTTGCTTAGTAATACAAATTAAGTGATTATTAAAATTATTAAGGAAAAGTTGTCTAAAATTGTTTGAATTCTGAAGGCTGGTTAGTGAAGTAATTTAGACATCTTCTCGTCTACAGGATTTTATTATTATGTAAAGTCAAACTCCTGCAAACTATTTTAAAATTAAAGAAAACAAAATTTAATCCTCATGCTTACGTCATTAAAAAAATTTATTGTTTTTTTAATAGGTTATCAATACATTAACTATTCTTTTAAAGAAAGGTACAATTTCTTTGGAAATTTAACGTAATATAGAGTACTGGAATTAGATACATCAAAGTGAAAACTTATAAAATTAACAAAGATCGTTTTTGTTGCACTCGTATACTAGTTAGAAAATGCGTCGTATTGAAGGGTTATCCCGTATATTGTCTCCAAACAATAAGACAATAGTACTTATTACATAAATCATAATATAAAAACGGCAACATTACATCTTTCTCTAGAATTTATGAATAGGAAATCAGATAACTAGACTTGGTTTAATTTCAATGGTAGTCATAACGTAATCAAGTGAAGGTGAAAACCAAAATAGAAAGAAACGGGTGAAGCATAAGCAATAGTGTATGCATCAACTATATTTATTATCCAAGGACATTTATTGCAATGTTATTTAATAAATTCCAAAGTTTTGTTTTAAAAAGTCGCTAAACTCCGCACATAATAATGTGCGAGTTAGAGAATAGTTAGTGAAGGCCAGAAGTTTGATATGGACAAGAATATTTTCATATTTTAATTTTATATTCAACACGCATGTCCGAAAATCTCCACCAGGATTACGATAATCGGTATCAGGACCAGGACTTATAGATGAGTTACTTTATTATTTATACCTAGTTTTAGTCTGCTAAAACATTTTTGACACGAAAAACAGCACAAATCAGTAGAACAATTTATATTTATAATCAAAACGCGTTTAAAATTACATAACATTGAGTCTTTAAGGGATTTTTTAATGAGTTTATTTCTTGTTTTATAAAAATATTCATAACCGACCAATAACGTTTGTTGTTTTTATTAATAGAAATAACTCTAAATTTGGCTGTCATTAATCCTTTTGTACCATAAGTGCACAAAAAAGAATAGTTAACGATGCCTTTTAGCTGATATTTGCTCAAATGTTTTGTGACCTGTTCATACAATTGATAAAAAGTTTTAAGATTACTAAGAGGATTGTTGTCTTATATGTGACTTAAAGATATTTTTTGTCATTTTATATTAGGGTAAATATTTGCGATAAGTTAAAATAAGTGAATGCTAATGATTAAGATTACAATTCGTAATTTATTGATGTTTAATTGTTTAAACTCAATAATTTCTGAAAATAGACTAGTCCAGGTTTTAAAATAAGTATGGTCTCAAAGTTTTACTTTATTGTTTAGTTACCGAGATTGCCACAAGAGCTCTCTTCCTCCTTACAAAAGAAATGTTGTAGCTAACTGAAGTTATATAGTTACCGCAATACCTTGTTAGATTACACTGTCACCTTAATATATACTTAATTTTCTTCATGATAAAATAATATTTTATTATAATACATCGCTGTGGTCTTAGTAAACATGTTTTAAATAATGATAGGTTATGTAGTTTCGTATAGTTTTGACGGCGTGTTTGTGGCTAGAATGTAACATTATTTTAAATAGATTATTGAGAATATTTCTATTTACTGAACATTTTTTTGTGAAAATTAGTTTTTTATGATTAAATTACAAGAATTACTTAACACTTAATTGGTCAATGAATTTACTAACTTTATTTTGTTACATTCAAACACGGCTTATATGTGAGTGTGTAATTTTGAAAAGCATAAGATATTATTATAGATCCTGTTTATGCATCTTATGCTTTAAGCATCCTCAGCCTTTTGTAATTAATATAGGAATTTTGAATTTTTGCTCATTTATGTGGCTCTGTTTTATTACTAAACAAAATAAAAATTTTTCTTTCACTGACTGTGAACAACATGTCTTAGACAATGGTATAACTAAAGTTATTACTTTAAATGATATGCTAAACATCAGATAACGTAACTTAAAATGACGAAAATATCATTATAATGAGGAAAGTATTAACGTCAAACAAGCAGAAATTACATGCACTTGCAGAGCCCTCACAGTGCTTCTATATCTTCTTCACATTGTAACATTCAACTTAATCTAACTTAACCAACAGGTATTAGGATACATTTCTTTGCTAGTAAGCGTATTCTCCATTTAAGAAAGGAACAACCATGTATGTAAAGGGGTATACAAACCTTTTGCCTGCTGAGTAAACTCCGCTTGTTTAAACATTAATAATTACTGCATCAATACTAGTTTATATGTAGCTTCTTTTTAGCTGGCTTTTTTGGTTTAAAAGAACAATAGGCTATTTACGTGAATTTTATTCATCACTAAATTTCTTTACTGTATCTTCAAATTTAGATTTTCATCATTTTTAAGTGCGTAAGTACGTTTATATCTATCTCAGTAGGTAAACATTTGTTTAATTGCACCAAAACACGTATAGGTGCAATTGTATCAAAGTAAAATATTATTATATCAATACCAACTTATTTAAAAGTCTTTCAACTCAGCACTCAGAGGAGCACTATAAGTTACATGATGCGAAAGCGAGATGCAGGACCAGGACCAGGACTCACATGGCTGAGTAATTCTTTACATTTAGACGTCACAGTTTTCCCTCACATTATTTCTTCTTACCCAAAGTAGTTTACGTCCTAATTTTAACATCTATTTAACTCAACACAAACAATAGAACATTTCATAAAGGAAACTTACATATTTTTTTATTATTTCATTCAATTTCTTTCGTATTATGTCACGATTTGTAACGTATTTCTCTTCATCGTTTATAGGGAAGTTATTAACCTCAGTTTTAGCTGTTATTAATCCTCTCTTTAATGAAAGAGTCCAGGAAGAATAGGTGATCAATAATACTTTTCTTACAAAAAACAATGTTGATTTTGTAACTCTTACGTAGTTAATAAAAAATATACAGCTGTTTGTGAGAAGTATTTCCTCACTTATTGTTTAAAGCAATCTCTTTAGCGTTTTGTGAGGCTAATTATTGAAAATTAATTGAAACTATCATGTGCTAGCTGGCTATATTAGTATTGCCTTATTAATTCATGTTAAATTGTTATAACCCAATAACTTTAATACAGTGTTATCAGCTTTGAAAGAAAATATAGTCTATACATATTTATTTACTTGGTTGGTCACTAAAACCTACACTAGAGCTCTCTTCCTTTGTAGGATAGATGTCAAATATACAATCAATGTAATTAGTAAGAGAAACGCAAATTATATTTCATTGTGTTAAATATTTAAAATTCTCAATGTAACTAATAGTAATTAAACCTCTGTTTCATTACTAAATATTAGTAACTAAGTTTAGTACTAAGTATTAGTAGAGTGTTTGACGAGAATAATGGATCCCTCTGCTTATATGTTCTAAATTGACTGGGCAACCTGCTGATCTAAACCATTACTAGGAAGATTAGTACTCAACGATTAGCACTGTAAATGAAAGAAAATTACTGATAAATTTAAAAAAAACTAGAGACTTTTATTTTTTTTTGTATTTTTACAAATTCTAAGTCAATGATTATGGTTATTGGGTTTCGGACTCATTAAAAATGTGCTAGACTGGACTAGTAAACATGTACTTAAACTAAACCACGCAAAAGCTAAAGCGACTGTCTTACCTCATATCCGATCTTTTATCGGTTTCAGATCAATACGCAACCAAATTGAGTAAATTGAAGTGTACTACCTTATTAAAATAAAGTTAAGAACTTAGGTGTGACAATAAGTTGCAGTGACAGAGACTTGTAAAAAGGTGTTTACATCAATACATTCTGTACAAAAACTCCAGAGGCTTTTGCCGCTTCAAATACAACTGCCAAATATAACTTCATAAATATGCCTTTTATTCAACGAGCGTATTTTAGTGATACATCATTGTTTTGCAAATTTACCCCTGTCAAATCAAGGTCTAGCTCTAAAATAACAATAAAAAGCACACATACAATTATATTTCATGTTATAACACATTATAACAATACATGTATTGGTCCTATATAGAATATGTTCTACTTAATAATTTGCTACAATCAAACAAAGAATTGTTTTTAATAGTTGTTAAACCTTTTTTTCGAACAGCTGATCTTTCAATCGGCCGGCTCACTTCGTATTTATCCAACTCTGTTGCAGGCGTGATTAGGAATATTTTTACCGTTACTCATGGAAACGATCTAAATGGTAACAGAAATAGACCTTTCAGAACAATGTGGAACAAGAAAGTTGGATGAGAGGCGAGATAAGGGAAACTCTTGACATTGTTGAGAAACTGGAGGGAGAGAGTCTGGGCCTTTTCAATAATAGAGTAATCACAGTACTACCACTATCTAAAAATTGTTTATAAGGGTTTCAATTAAAATTACTGTTAGTAATATGAGATATTATCTTTCCTTATTTAACTCAGGATCAACAATTTGAGCTCATAACAGCTATACGAGACAGTTTCAATAGATCCAGCCAATCAACTGCCCAAACCTTAAAGTGGTAGAATCCATTATTTGGTGTTATTATTATTTAGTTTCTAACTATTATCAAATATATAGATGGAGTGTATGAATAGATAATAGATCACAGTAAATGTGAATTTATTTTAAATTATTCTTCAATAAAACACTAAGTTGCTTTTGATTCTTCTTTTACCAGTATACAACAAAACATTCAAGAAAAATGATCAGGAGTAATAATTATTAATCAATACTGGGAAGTTTCTCTTGTCCATATTCTCGACATGGCATATGTTCATTCATCATAAATTGATTAATAAAGAAGTAGCAACTATAATTTATATACGTACTTCATTGAAATACTCGAGTAAAACTTAAGGTACATATTAAGAAACTACAATATACGAGTATGGTTGGATACTCATGGAAGGAATAATCCTTTTTACTCAGATTGGAATATAAATTAAATAGCATAAAATAATATACGATATTGTGTTACTCTAAATGTATGCAATTTTTAAAACAGTTTAAAGATTGCGATAAACTTACATAATAATTCTAACTGAGTAATAGGAGTTACAATCAAATTACGCCTAAAACATGAAAAATCAAACTATGAAATTGAAATCAAACTAGGTATGCAGAAATGAAGGGTCACGCTTAATTTAAATTCAACAGGGATATTTTTTAACATTTGTGCTTTCCTATTTCTGTTCACTCAAATACATTTCAGAGAAGTGTTGTTTTTATTATTCCTCTGTAAACAAATGTCACTTTTTAAAATCTTATAGGAATGGATATATGTTTTTACAAATTAATTTACTCTGCTTTTCCTCGTAACATCATTTGAAACACAAAGCCCATTATAAATGTATGCAATAAAAAATATTTAAAATCCCATGCAACACCATTCAACTCGATGTTGCTAGAGATTTCGTGAGGACAGATATACAGAAAGTTTATTCAACCCCAGACTAATACGCTTCGTTAAAGCTCAGCCAACTAACCATAAATTATAATTATATTGCTCCCACTAACATAATGTAAGACCACAGATAAATTAAATAATCAAAGTAAACTATAATGTTGATAAGCTATTGTAACAAATAAGCTTCTAAACTTATCTAAAAGATCGTTTGGATATTTTCTAACTTAAGCTCTCTTAAACAACAGAAAACTCAGAGAAAGAGCTAACAGTTCTGATGAATGCACAGTTTTTGCACGGAAAATTAAGCCATCAGCTCTCCGCGCTTGATTACTCGCCCGTCCGTGTTCTCCCGAGTAATTTTTCATCTCTCCAACTCATTTTACCTATTTTCATCATCTAAAGCTTTACACGTCCAATATTAAGTTATAAATGTGTTTCATTCCCTTTTTTAAGTAACAAGTAACATCTAATAAAAGTTTTTTTATTTAAGCCGAGTAATAATTACTTTACAAATATAACTTGATGTCTAACAATTTTGGCAAGACAACCCCGTTCAGGCAAATTAATTTATTCATTCAAATTCAGAACCAATTTTGGGTAAATTTGTAATAAAGAATTTGAAGACTATTTAATATTAGTAATTCATATCTACAAGAAATTTCTATAGGTACCATACCAATACGCAAATAAGTAAAATATTACTTCCTACTCATCAACTCTGCTTCCAAACCAGATAGAATACTCACATTGTTTTGATTTTAGGATGAAGTAGGATTCTCAGACTTTTTACATGTATATTTTTTTGCTCAGGCAGCAAGGTATAACCAACTATGGAATAAAAAATACGAATTACAATGACCATAATTGTAATTGAGATATTATATACACTTATTGATCGTGGCAACAAGGTAAACTCAAAATTGGTGTCAGAAATAAATTTCAATAGAACCGTTTGGCAAAGTGTGAAAATTTGTGTAGGTTCTGTCTGAAAATGATATTTTTGTCATAGCTACACAGTGATTAAAAATTGATAAAACCAAAATTTAATGCTTAATAATTATATTATATGACCTTTATCTTAAGGATGAAATAAATTTAAAGACATCTTAGTACACAATACATTAACATTATTATTATTTTGTTTTAGGAATACACATGATTTCCTCAATTCAAGAATAAAAGAATTCTTATCACTTTCAGAACCTATAATGTAACTACATATTGTAAACATTTAGCCTTTTTAATTTGAGCCATGTCTCAGAATTTCTTTATTTCCTGCTTTGAGACCTGTAAATCCTCTTTGAGTCAACACAAGTATTTCTACTTCACTGATCTTCAAGAAAAAGGTACGTTAAAGGTGTTTGAATGCAAAGTTAAACATACAGTTCTATACAAAACCTGATAGCACTCTCTTAATGCTAGTTGTTTTGTGGTGTTTTAAGAGTTTTACACAGTAATACAAATGTTTGAAAAATTCAATAGTTTACTAAATAATAGTTTAAAACATGTTGGTTTATAAAACATTTATAAATGTTTTAATTCTGCTAGACATATGAGATGATTTGTAAAGTAAATACAAAGAGATAACCGCAAACTTTACCAAAGTTTTAATGAAGCGGTTTTGGTTACGTCGGGTAATCAAACACTTCCACTACTTTGTCACGTGATACGCGTTTACACGGTTACACTCAGTTGCGGTTTTGTATGCTAGAGTGTTACGGTTAATTTGACAGGAACCTCCCGTGTCTAAACGAACCCAGTTCTTGGCACGGAATCTGAAGTTTATGTGCTTTGAGGTCATATTTGTTGAGTATATTTTATGATCATTTGCAATATTAGAGTATTTGTATAACCTACTTTTTGTGAAATTTATCTAAAATAGTATGATTTGGAATAAAATGAATTTGACG
Source organism: Homalodisca vitripennis (assembly GCF_021130785.1). Classification (NCBI taxonomy): domain Eukaryota; kingdom Metazoa; phylum Arthropoda; class Insecta; order Hemiptera; family Cicadellidae; genus Homalodisca; species Homalodisca vitripennis. The sequence continues at coordinate 68,702 of NW_025776692.1, forward strand.
GGATTGTTGTTCTAAAGGATTATATTCCTCTTGCTGACACATGGCTACAACATCTTCTTTTCTCCTCTATAAACATTTACCCTTTAGAAATTTGGACTTTGGTAGACAAAATTTTCTATCAAACCTTTCCTATTATTTGGTGGCTTTTGGAGTCTGAGACCTGGCATATTGATAGGTCAGTATTTATGAGACTTCACAATTTCATATGTCCAGGTTTGTACACTCTCATAGCCTATGTAAAATGTTTCAAATCTCAAGGATCTTGTTGTTAAGATTAATCTCACAGGTGGACAGATACACACAGAGAATTGGAACTAACTCTGCCCATCTGACCCCAACAGCAATAACGTTTTTTTCTTAGACCAGGGAAACCTTATATTCCAGGATCTAGGATCTTCTATTGCACAGACGGGAAGTCGGATGGTCAAAGATAAGGTCTCTGTTTGTGTCTTTAACAAAAAGTAAGAATGTATAAAACATAGCAATATGTTTACTACAACATTTATTTTATAAAAATATAATTTTACAGTATGTTATTTTTATGGGTTATTCTGATAAATAACACCTATTAATTTTGGTACCTAACTAATCATTTAAGTATCATAATAAATGTGACATATTTCAGAAAAATAATGTCTTACTTACCATGATAAATAAGAATAGGAAAAATGTATTTGTAATGCAGTCAAATTAGCAGAAGTCATTTTCCAAGCAGATTATTTTGGTCCTGAACTAATATATTAATCTAACATTACATCATTTATAATTAGTGGACTTATTTCTGGATGTCTTAAAAATTACCTTGCCGAACTTATAAATTGGGCACTTAGTAAGTTTTATAAACTGTTATCGATTGATCCTATTTTATACCCTTAGGGCCTACTTTTTAAACTGTGTAGTACTCGCCAAAGTATAACCAATGTTAGTGAGTTAATAGCAGCAATTAAATAATAATTCTCAGACTCTTACCTGACAAGAGTAGTTAATAGTTAGAGGTTTGATGCGAATAAGTATCAACATTTTATCAAATATTATGACAGTTTCATGAACATAAATTATTAATTTTTTATAAATTTTTGGCAACCGATTGTTTATTTATTCTCGTTTTTTATTGCTTGGATGGAGGTGAAGAGTTTAATGAGTAAACCTGTAACTTTATTTTAAAATGTCTATAAATTACTATTGACAACTAAAAAAAACGACATACATACCGAGTTTCGTGAAAATGATATATGATGTTTAGAAATCATACCAGAATTTTGTAAGGGTACAAACCAAGACACATTGTATTTATTTAAATAGTATAATGTACAATCCTGACACAAAGCAGTTTTTTTGGTATTATCATTTTAGCATATTTCGTAATGAATATAGTCAAACCATATTCTCTGAAAAAATTGGAAGCAACTTTCGCACAACAACTGAGATGATAACAGAATTACTCCATACTATTTGCGGAAGATTTCTTTCTCCTACAGTCAACTACAATGACTTCAATCTATGTTCTATACACTAGTGATATGACCGAGGTTGCTTTTAGGAGGGAATCCTTTAGGACCGTCCCGATGAAGGTTTAAACCGAAAGAGTGGGGATTTCATCCGGGTTTAAGGATGGGTGGGCTGATTCTACAATCAACTTTCACCAGGTAAACGTCGCATCTTCTATCCTTAGGTAATCAACTGTCTTCTCTAGTATTGGGTCTGATTACGGTAAATGGGCACTTGATGAAGTATCGTCACAGACATTACCTTAGAGGATAGTGTTAGAGGTTGAAAACCTACAGAATAACATTGTTTAGCTGTAGCAAATAGTAAAAATTAACTCATTTATCATAACGTTGCTTTTCTCACACTACAGACAGAACATAAGTAGGACATTCAGATCGTCTTACAGATGGTATAGTTTCCTTGCTCCCATATTAAAATAATCAAGTAGCATTTTTGAAACTCGTTTAGAAATAAACGTGAATTTCTCATTATTATTTAATGGTTATCGAGTGATCTTTACGTAATCATCATATTATTTAAGAAAATTTATGTAACAAACCTATTCATGTTAAATATAAGATTATGTTTTACGTGTGTAATACTCGTTTGTATTAACTTATCTATCTGCTATGTAACTTTCTGATACTCATATTTAAAATACTAGTGGGGAAATAAATTAATTTTGATCAACAAGTGCATTTGAATGCATAGGCAATTCGCATTTTTGCTGGAAACAACGATATAATGTATAACATACTCTAAACTCTTGTATCAATGTTTGTAATTTACATCAATGTAAAGTGTTTCAAAATAACATGCGTTTTACTTCTAATTAGACGCTGAACTTTATTATCAATTAGACAGTATCAAGTAGTTTGACTAGCAATTAATATAACTTTTTTGACATAAAACTTAAACGACAGTTAGTTGTCAGTGTAAACGATGTCTTTAAGTACAGAAGTGGTATCGTGCACTGTTTTGTAAAATTTAACAAACCTAAAAAGGGCAAAATGTTTATATCGAAGATCACATAAATATATACATTTTCGGAGCAAGAAAGATGAAGATAATAAGGAAAAATATGTTCTTTACTTTAGTTAAAGTTTTCTTCAGGAAATAAAACTAAATATAATAAATAAAACTAAAGAACATAATACATATAAACATCAATACCTATACACCTATGAATGCTATGTACTTATAAAATATTTAAATATATGTATATTATATATTTAAATATTTGTTTCGTTGAGATGGAACCAACCACGTGAAGTAACAATTTCCACCATCACGTGGCAAAAGCATAAGGTCGGAATTAAATTTGACAATGAATTATTTGTTAGTTAAGTTTGACTATGTTCCTAAAAATTTGATACCACTTAAACAAATCTGCTATGTTTATAAATAATTAAGAGGTGTCAAATTAAACGAGTGTATTTAATAAGTGTAGAGAGACTTTTTTAGGTTTTAGAGAAACACAATAATTTGATATGTTTGTGCTTATTAAGGTCTAGTTTTAAAATAATAATATGTTTAATTCCAACACTATGAAAAGTAAAGTTGGCTTTTTGGACGTTGGAATAAAATTATTTAATTACAAAATCATTTTAATACGTAAAATTTTAAACAATACTGTAAAAATAAGCAAAACACTATTAAATTTAATGGTATATATAAAATTAAAAGGGATTAGACGTAACGAATTACAGTATATATCCTATTACCATTCGAGACGGTAATCTATTACCATAACATTTTATACGGTTGAGCTGATAATCCGGAAGATCTTAAAGCTGGCTGTACCTTCGAAAAATTATTGCACTGCGGGCAAACTTTACGACTGCAGCAATTAAATATTATTATTTGGAAGAAAGGAGTTTAGTTGAATATTAGTGTAATATATAAACTAGGATTAATTGTGCTTGTATAAGTTTACTTGAACAAAATTTCAGAAGAAAAAATAAAAAAAACCTAGTTGTTTGTAGCAGTATACACATTTCTAATTGAATAGAGGCATCCCAATTGTAAATTTATTACTTGTAACGTGTTCCACGAGACTTTAGAAATAATTAATGTCTAAAAATCCACTTACGATGGTCTAGAGGTAGAATCCTACTTGTAATTGTATAAACCTAAGTATCCTTGAAATCGATGGATAATGTGTTTTTTTATATATAATGCAAATTTTTACGGATATTGAAAGGTATATTTCTGTATTATAAATTACTTGAATCATATCTTACCATATTTTTTAAATGAATGAATGAATCAGATAACCTCCTGATGAAGATACGTAATAATAAGAGTTTGGTAAAAGTTTTTGTGCGTTAGTTGGATGAAGTTTAGTAAAAGAACGTCACCTAAAAATATTTAGTTTAGTATAGAAATAAAAATACATGAAACAGCTGGAACATATTCAACGGTAATATGTATTAAAATTATATATTTCCATAGAAACTTAAAAATTTCTTCATTTCTTTAAAATTTTTGTGGACAGTTTAAATATTTCTTGTTCAATAGGAGTTCAACTCGCAGTAAGTCGGAGAACACCACCACCAGGAGCAGGACAGGACCAGGAGCTACAAGGATGAGTTATTTACTTGTATCTCTTAAAAATAACAATATCTACTCTCACTATCTCTCTTTACACAAAGCAATTTATTTAATATTTTTAGAGAATATTAATTACAGCAAAAAAAAACACTGGAACAGTTCATATGTAATTATAACGTGATCACAAAGTATACATGTCATCTTTATATATTATATATTATTTAATTACAAATATATATATATATATATATATATATATATATATATATATATAAAATTTTATTTTAAATAATTATTTCAGATTATTTTTCCTTTTATGTGCTATAGATATAGTAACTTAACAAATTCCCTTTGTTCGTTTTTTCCTCATTTGTTCAACAGTTTATATTTTTTCATGGAACTAAATCCTATATGCACTTTTTTATCTATTACCATATACACCATAAACCTAAGACGGAAATGAAATTTAAATTATATTACTGTAATGAAAAGTTTCTAAATCCCTTTTAAAAATCTTTTTATTACATACACGTGTTTCGGTTTTTAACCATCATCATTGTACATTAACCTCTAAATAAATAAATAATAAAACAATTTATATATACACATGTGGACCTTTTAAACATATGTTTAAATTTAAATGACACAGTTGTAATGTTCTTATTTAGTAATCTGTATTTTTTATTTTAATTTTTTTCAAAAATTGGATTTGTCTTATTTTTCAGATTACTATTTAAAATTGTATGAGGATCTTTTATTATAATTACATAGATATGTAATTCTTGTTTTGTGTTTACTTTCTCTCCTTTCCTTTCGAAATCTAAAATGTCCATGTTCTTTTCAATATTTTTGTAATTATGGTCAGTCTCCAATAAGTGTTTCAGCCTATATATATATATCAACATTAATATACAGAACCTTAATATTTCGTGGTTATAGGTAACCTTATAAGTGGAGTTAATAACATAAATTCAGAACTAGTTAATTTTATGTGCCAGTCTCAGGAACGCTTTGTAATCGTTCATATATGTCTGTTAAATATTGTATAACTTTTATAAGTAGAAATATGTCGTAAATTATTTATAAATGACATTTTACTGGCAATTTTGCAGTTGAATAAATATTTTACCTTGAGTTTGAAAACAGTTTATGCTAGGTGTTTACGTATAAAACTAATAACTGAATTATGTTTTATTTATTATATTTAATAATTTGTTTAAACTCTCATGACCATTTTTTGAGAGATATATGGTCTATGGTGATCAACTAATTCAATTAGTTACTGACTTTAACGTCACAAGTCTCTCACACACTATAAGAAATAAGGTATAGTCAATTAAAGTGATAAAGTAATATAAATAGATTATTATATTTTCAATGTAACTTTAGAAATTATACTTTCTACAAACTAGAATGCGTCGTTATTATGACAAATGCATCAGCTGAAATTGAGAGAGTATTCTGCAGAATTACCCCATTACCAAAGTGATTTTAGTCAACCATCTTGGTTAACAATAAGAGTTAAATAACAGTAGTAATTAATCTCCAGAACTCCGCCGGAGGGTTAAAATTTATTTTGGTTAGGTACTATAAGTCAACATTTTAAGGTCGATAGTTTTTACGTAATTTTAGGTGTACGATTTCTTGAATTTAAAAACTTGTACATGCGACGAGTAAAGGTGGTATTTAGATTTGAAAATCTGAAATTATTTTTTTTTTTTCTAGCAAATTAAAGGTTATGAACTGTTTCGAGTGTTGTATTGTTCTATTTTCGGGGATACGCATTCTTAGGAATACATTATTTAAAATGTTAATTGCATTGAGCATGTATTTATCGAAAGAGACATGTTCTCATAAAAACTATTTAAAACAAGAACACCCCTCAGTTTAGATATGCTCAGACACCCTCCAGTCATTAAAACATGTATTATTTCTCAATGACTTTTAATAAATTACAAGCAGGTTTGATTACACCCACTCCACCTAAGGCTTCACTGAAATTGCATGCACTAATTATAGTCTATAGCTAATTTTATTGTTGAGATGTCTGAAATACAGTTTTTAACATCCTCCAGCAGACAAAGAAGAAACTTTTCAGCCTACTGAGTAAAAGGCATTCAGTAACGCTCGGACAAATTCCCCCAATGGAAATGCACCACCATAGAACTGGTTTCTTCTCCTACGGAAAACGATTGATAAAAGATTTTATTCATAATTCTACAGATGATCCTATTCGAGATAACAACCAGATATATACAACTGTTTCCCATTGAGTTAGGTTTTACAGCTGGGTTTGAATAATAACAGTTACGGCTACGTGTTAATATTACTTAAAATTGTGCTAAAATATAATCTTGTCACATACTTTAAAAACACTTTTTTCCTAATATTCTTTCATTTTTCTTTATAAATACGCTACATGTATCAATATTTCAAAAGTCAAGATCTCGTATAATTGTATTTAGCTAATTTAATAATTTATTTATTCTACTATCGTTTCTCATTACAATTACAGTTTCCACATAAGACCTGTGTGAAACATTTACAAATGCTTATCCAAAACCAATGGAGGGACATGAACTATCATAGGACTGTTGCCTATAATACAATTTAGCCTATATTTCCTGCAAAATTTTAAGCAAAAAGGTCATAACCTCTACATGATATGATGCGGACGGACTAAGAGATGGACAGAGAAATAATGGGATAGACAGATAGACAAGTAGAGAGACATTACATTGTTAAGCTTTCCAACGAATGGTTACGATTCGTTTAACGCTAAATCCCGTAAACGAATAGAATAAATATGCTATTGGAATGTAAATTCATGTTTTCTTGTTAAAATATTACTGATGTGTAACAAATCGTAAATAGAAACAAATATAAATTAGGAAGTTAGTTCCGATAACGAACGAGACTCTAGCCTGCTAACTTTGGCGTATCCACAATGGTGCTACCTGCGAATCACATTTTTCTTAGAAGGACAGGCGGCTTCTAGCCGCACAAGACTGAAGTTAATAACAGGTCTGTGATGACCTTAGATGTCCTGGGTCGCACGCGCGCCGCACTGAATTAATCAGCGTGACATCCCTGGCCTAAAGGCTCGGGTTACCCATTGTACCTCCTGCGTGTCAGGCCCCGCAGTGACTCGGAGTGATCAGCCCGCCCTCTGAGAGTCCTCCTGATGGCCAAGGAACAGCCGGTTACTCAGCACACAACCTACGTCAGCACCAGCAACATTATAACGTACGGGGATTAACACTACGCGTGATTACTATTTTAATTGTAAAAGTGAGATATCTAGTAAAAAATAAAATTATAAACACACGAAAGAAATTTGGTTTAAATTAAACCTTAAATTATACAATTTGAGAAAATAATAATAATATAATATCTTTATATATATAATATATTATATATATATACGTATATAATATATATATATAATATATATAGTTCTTGTCTTCGTGTGTATGTGACTGAACTCCTCCTAAACGACTGGACCGATTTTTATGAAATGTTTTGTGTTTTCAATGGAATTCGAGAATGGTTTAGATTTACAATTAGGTTCCAATTTTTATTAATATTTCATTTATCAACTTTTGTTGATTTTGGAAATGTTTTTAAACTTCGATTCGGCAGACTGCGCTACGACACGTAATACAAAGTGAACTGATACTTAACAGCTGTTAATACTTTCAGCTGAAGCTCATTAAAGAGGCAGAAATCATTTGTTTACATTTAAAAATTTAGAAAACTATTAAGGTAAAGTACTAGATCGGTAATGTAATGCAGATTGTATAGAAGAAGTTGTTGCCAAATTTTCAGTTTATATTGCACCAATGGTCAATAAACTATATAATGCAATGAAAATACTATGAAACGATGTTATAAAACACCTCATTGCACAACATGTAATCGAATTTGGTTAGATCGAAGGTAAAAGAATAGAGGCAAAAGAAGACGCTTTATGATATAATGGGTTCTTTATAACCTAATTAGTTTATCGAGATTCATCTATATAAATTAATTGTACTGAATAAATTATCAACACCTAGCAATAACCACGAAATGTAGAGACAGGATATATGGTACAAACCCCTTCATAATATGCTTTAAGAGGATAACGAAGGAACGACTATCAATTATCTCAGGAGTATTTAAAATATTAGATATAAAAGGAATATGTGAATATAGTTTACTATTTTCCAACAGGAAATTGCGTGCTAAGCCGCGGGTAACTGCTAATATAAATATTAATACGTATCTTATTTTTACAGCGTATGGCCTAAAATAAGATAATCATCACAAACATTGAATAGTTGATATGTTTCCTACTCATACTGTTTCTATGTTTACATTCAACAATATGATCACATATTCTGTAAAATTTTACCTAATACTTCAGTGATCATGATTTAAACTATTAAACAGGTACGAAATTTAAACACTTCTGTAAATTTAAATTGTTCTGAAGGATCTCTCACTTTTGGTTAACGCGCTGTTTAAAACGTTTCGTATAATGTTATACACGTAAGCATCTGTATTTATTTCTGATAAAATTTTGGGTTGACGTCCAATCAACATCAAATAATTAGGTAAATTACTATTGGGATATGATCTGTGAGACTTCGTGTGTTACTATCCTGCTTTCTACCTGAATCATTAAAACAATATACACTTTTATTGTTAGAGGAGTAAGATTTAGCTTAATATCACATATTATTTTTAGTTTAATATTCGTTTGCTGTTATATTAAAAACATTTAATACAGTCTGAATTGATTGGAATGAAACTTTCATGACAATGCGAAAATGAGTATCTACCTACGGCTATGAGTTTGTTTTAGACATGTCATTAAACTAATTTGTCATAGATATTAGTAAATTATAAAAAATTAAGGGGGTATTTTATGACTAGTAAATTTGTTGCGAAAATCTGCGTTTACCATCGTAGTTCCAAAAGTGTGGCGAATTATAAAATATTGGTTTACAAACAACAGGTGTATCTTGGTATTTCGCTAAAAATCAATATCTCTAGTGTTATGGGTTCTTATGTCAAAATAATTTATTGAACCATAGTAATAAGGGCCTTTTGAACGTTGTAAATGTTAACCCTTCATAATCAACAAAGTCTTAAGCAATAATTTTATGTAAAGATAATATAAACTTTAAAATTAAACAAATTAGAAATAGCGGTAAATGGTGATATAGAAAAAGATTCATAATTGATGGGTATTTACAGCAATATATTTACACATACTCTAAACTGAATAAAGGAACTTATCTTTAAAATATGAGTGTATATTCACATACCATTAATTAGGTTGAATTTTTGGCTGTAGATGTGAGGTAAATCCGCAATCTTCATAAGCCACATCAATACTAAATAGAAAACATGTGAAAAATACTCAACAAAGATTTTGAACTTATTCATATCCATAGAAAACAAGGAAGAAACAATTTTTATAGCTGTTTTATTATATTCTATATTTTAGTAAGAAGTCTCAAATCGTAGAGTGTAACAATTACCTAAAAGGCACCGAGGACCAGGGCCAGTATCAGAACTTGCAGGTAAAATACTGTTATTGTTCAGAAACACGGATTCCACGTTCACCATCTCTCGTAACCCAAACAAATTTACATCTCAGCTTTAGTGATTAATTACAGCACAAATAAAAGGATAGATCTTATTAAAGATAGTGCTATTACAATGTAAACTAATTTTTAATCCTCGTTCACTTTTTATATTGAGTTTATTTTTTGGACTAGAAAAGCTAATAAATTTTTATTTTTTGGCCTATTGTTAACCCCCTAACCCAATGCGTTCAGACTGAAATGGTTTTACTTCTTTCCTAAAATAGAACGATTATTCATATGTATTTGGATCTGTTTTTACATACTAGTAGAATGTAAAATATTTAATTTGTTAAAGTACAGGAGAGTAATCAATGTCAACTATACAATGAATGTAGAAAGTTAATTAAACCAGTACTACAGCCCTACTAGTGTTAGGACACAAGTTTGAACATTGCAGACTGTTTATGGAAATAGTTATAGCCATAAGTTTTGTCCGCGGCATACAGGTGTTGATTAGTACAAGCAGATCGGCGTAAACTGTTAAGAAATTAAAAGTAAAAGTATATAATCATCATCCTCTCCAACCTAATTTTCAAATAATGTATTGTTTATTTAATAAGTTATCGATATAGTAAGTAATTTGCTCTAAAGAACTTTGCAACTGTAAAGAATCAGTTTACAACTATTGTTTCAAAATTACCAAAGGTTTTAATATTCAAGTCCAAGTCCAAGTCGCTGTGACTGTGGGGGGGGGGTTGGATCCCCCACATCTTTCAAGGCCTCTGCCGGTTAGGCTTTTTGCCTCGGTCCTCGAGGGTCAAAAGCCCTAGTAGCTTTCGCTACCTGTCAGTGGGGTGAAGTGTCGCGGTGCAGGTCGAAGTTGTAGTCGATGTCATCAGTCATCCATGGGAAGACGCAGTTGGGGGACCTCCTGGCGCGGAAGCTCACGGATGTGATCCCACAGTGAGGACTCTGCAGCTTCCTCAAGGCTCGATGTCAGGCCCCTTCTACGAAGCTCCCTGATGGTAGGGGACGTTGGACGAAGCCCTAAACTACGGTGTTCCTCACGAACCAGGGCGACCCAGTGGGCCCGCCGGAGACACACGCTCTGGACAGCGAGCAACTGCCTCCTTGCGGTCTTGCAGGTGAGGTTGGTACCATGCTGGGGCCGCATATGTGAGCACTGGTCGTATCAGAGCCGTGTAGAGCAGGACCTTCCGTCCTGGTCGGTAGCTTCGTGGAGTTGAGCAGGGGGCCGATGCTGCCGAAGCCCTTCCTCGCGTGGCCACAGATCCTCTTGACGTGGGGTTTGAAGGTCAGCTTGGAGTCTGGGTCAGAATGTATGTGTATGGGTGATTAGATAAGTTAACATTTATTTCTGGTTATTAATATCCTTGACATAAAAAAGGCACCAAATATAAAAGATTGAGGTACACATATAAAAAATATAACAGTTTCCACTCAAACATTATTTCATATACATAGAAACAAAAAAGGTCTGATATTTTAATATATTTGAAAAATGAAATAGTATTGCGAGTACGTATCAGTATTTCCAAAGTCTTCCAACTTGCAGAATTCAGATAATCACCACATGTAGTACAATGTAATGGCCAGTAGCTGGACGAGGACAGGATCTACTAGAATGAAGTACTTCTATTATTTAGTATTCACAATTTTTCTTCACAATGTCTCTTGATACCCAAAGCAGTTTAGATTTAATTTTTAGTCACTATTAAATAGAACATAAAACACTTGAACAGTTTATATTAAAAGAAGGCCTCATTCCAAAGGAAACAGAATTCATATATTTTTTTATTTCGTTGCATTTCCATTTATTTTGCAAAGATTGTCACTGTTCACAAAATTTATTTTCCTTATTGAAAAGCTAGTAAAATTGTGTTTTGGGTTGTTTTAATCCTCTCTGTGCCCAAAGCGTAAAGGGAGAATCGGGATCAATCATATGGAAAAATTATTAGAAGTTACAGCAGTTTAGGATCGGTTTAGTATAGTTGATGAAGAATGATTAATTTGTTATAAAAAAAATTTCTAACGTACGTCTTCCAGCAACTTTCTTAATTTTTTGGTCAGGCTAAATATATAATTTATTTGAAATTAGCGTATTTTACCGGACTAAGATTATTAATACCCAACTAATTCATGTTTGATGTTTAAAAGTAATTAATTTAAATATGGTGTCAAAAATTTATTCAGAAAATATAGTCTATAATTTCTAACTTATTCAGTTAGTTAAGTAAACATACACCAGAGCACGCATCCATAGTATGGGATAAGATATAGAAAATTGAAATGATACATCATTAAAAATGAAAATCCATTTCTATCTTCTAATAGTCTCCTCCTGTAAGAAATAATAATTTAACTTTTGTTTCATTGCAAAATAGAATTAATCATTCATATTCAAATGGGTCAGCTGAACTTCTAAATTGAGTAGACACTTTTGTGAAGTAAACCATTTCTAGAATAACCCCAGTACACAACTTCTTTAGTAATGTGAATTTTACAAACTTATCAAAGATTTATGCTATTATTTATTTATTCTTTATTCTAAGTCACGTATTACTGGTTTTAGTTGAGAGACTAATATTTTAATCACAGTATGTTATAAAAGCGTTTATTAATTGTCAGAACAAATACTTTTAGTTCCGAGCCCTTAACATACGTGTACTTTCCATAAGTTTTGTTTGTTTTAAGTCCTTGAAGCATTAGAGTTCAATCCAATGACAGTCTTCCTATTTGTATTACAAAATTAACTTAAAATATAAAAACTGCTCTGATATTTTTATGCAGTGATAGAAACGCTTCTCGGCATGTTTTAAATTCTAGTAGGAAGGGCCTTATCTAATCTTAAGCTATAAATGAGTTGTTAAATTACCATGCTGATTCAGTGTATAGTGTGCTATACATTATTTCAAATATATCTCAATGATTTACCTTTGACAAATCCTGGATTACGATGTTTTCAACGAATTATTTGTTCCAGAGGGTTTCACAGATCAACGCCATATTCAATGATCTCTTATAATCTTTTCCTTATAAAAAACAATAACCAAGACAAGAATATACATTAAACATTTTTGAAATTGCGTTTAGCAAGATTTTATTTACAACAAAACTCACACTGTAATTAATTTTTGGGAAAATGGTCTCGAATGTTGACATCAAATTTAATTATAATGATAAATAAACTTAAGAAAATTGTAATAATATATACTTGTGCTTTAATACCCTCATAAAAATCTCTTAAGAAGAGTTTAAATCTGATAATTCCTCGTCTCGATTTTCAATTTAGACCGCACACTATAAAATAGCCGTTCATAAAGTCTTTACAAGCAAAAAGTTGAGTAGTAAGTATTTATCATTAGGTGTAAATTAAAAAAGAAGTGTCTAAATATAAATGTACAAAGATAGAATATCACGTCCAGCAAGGACACAGGTTTTGTTTATGTTTTAAAATACCCTTAATTTTTGAAAATGTACCTAAATGGTAGTAATCGTGTTTTTAAGTTAATACCACAAGAAATTAATGCTTAGGTATTGCATCATACCACTATTTTAGTCAATAAATGCATTGCGTTGTTCATTGTGCTCTTAGATGTACACATAAATGCTAGGATATTTATCATTCCACTATATATTCTCACCTATTATCCATATCTGGCGTTTTACGTGTATCGTGTAAGGTTTGCATGATAAACAGTCTTGCTACCTTATTTCTTAGATACTAATGTTTTAACAACGTTCTTTAATTGGTTCATTTCATCATATAATTAATTTATAAATTTGAGTCCACTTTCTTAATAACGTAGTTAGTTTAGCTCATAATGATACAAAATGTAATACCTTATCTAGATTGCTTTAAATCACAATGTCAGATATTATACTCCTTTAAAAACTTCCATTTCTTTCAAGGCTCGTTAGGAATTAATTACAAGCTTAATTACTTGATACGCTTACATCAAATGTAATTAATGATATCTCCGGTGTGTAAACTCTGCTTGGAGGTATTACATTTATTATGAGGCACGATAATTTTATAAATTCATAAGGAATTTATTGCTATTGTATGATAATGAATCGACGTACAGTATTATCTCCAATTGCGACTTTATTGCCTACAGAGACACTCGCCTATTAAATACGCTTTGTGGAAATGTCCAACAAGCTAACTATAAGGATAGTATAAGATATAATATGCAAATTGGTTTAATATTTCATTGGTGCCATCTATATAACATATTGTACTTGTCATTACTATTTTTATCTTTTACGACATTTGATGTTTATTTACTGAAATAAAGAAATTGGAATAAATTGCGTTATGCCATATGGCTAACAGCGAAATTCTATATTGTTCATTTTAAATATAAATACATGTTGAAGTTTAAAATGAAATAAAAATTTAATGAAAAGTTTAGGGAATACTTTTCAATACAGATGCGCATGTTTTCTTTGTACCTAAGTAATGGACATATCAAATTTAGTTAAATCTGTCCGGTAAGTTTAAACTGACTATTAGACATAAAAAAGTTTACATTTATAATATAAAAATTAAATATGATTATTGATGAATTATAGTTATGTTATTTGCTAAAGTATTATTTGAAATTTAAATGTACGTGTTATAGAATAATTAACAATAGTATAAAATGCCATGAAGAATAGTGTCCCTGAATATTGTGTTTAAACAATAATAATGTAGCACATAAATCATGACTTGAGTCGGGGGACAATCCTCATTAAAATCTTTCTAATTACGTTTTATTAACACGTTTGCTTGCTTAAAATGTATGTGATGGGTAACAAGATAAAAAGCGTTCTGTTTGAGTGTTAGTAGTAGTCGTGACGTCAGCAATACAAGGAGAAAGGTGAGACTTAAGCAGCAGTTTTACATAAAATATTATTTTATATCCATGGAAACAACACAGCATTTATGTAATTAAATGTTTTTAAAATAATTGTAAAGTGTTATGTCGCCGCAATTTTCAAACTTTGTACAATTCACAACAAATAATGGAAATACCACTAGGAACACGGCGGGACAGCCAGAAGCAGGACCAGGATCAGGATTTACTTGGATAAGTTACTTTCATTCTTTATTTAATAAAAATTATTTTACTCCCTATCTCTCGCTACCCAATGGAATTTTTTGTCCTATTTTTAAAGACCATGAATCACAGCTCAAAGCACTGGAACTGTTCACTGGTATTGCTAACAGTAATACAAATTAAATATAGTTAACACAATTTATTTTTATGTTTCGTGTAAAAGCCAATAATTTGTGTTTGGAGTTGGTTATAATCCTCTCAGTACCCATAGAGTACAGGAAGAATCAGTTATTATTTTATTGCAAGTAAATTCATCCAAATATTTTGGAAATTTTCAAATCGTTTTATTAAGATATATATTTATCCGTTTATGAGAAACATTTTAAAACTTTACCGTTTTATGGAAATCTTTGTAGAATTTATAGAAAACAAGATATTTGTAATGAATTGAAATTAGTTATTAGTTCTTTTAATTTTATATACAAAATCAAAAAGATTTTTTTTAATTAGTAATAGTTAATAATTTAAATTCAGTTCGAACAAATTGTGCAAATATGGCCTACAAGTTTAAACTCATTCCATTAGTTACTGAAATTCACGCCACATCTCTCCTACACAGTACAAGAGGAAATAAATGGTGTATTAAAATTATAAAGTGTTAAAAATGTCTAATTAAGTACCAATGTTACATTTCAATATTGAATTTTAACTTTATACATAATAATAATTTAATTTATGCTTCATGATTAAATATAAATGTATCGTTTTGGAGAATAATGTTTGAGCTAAAATCGAGGGGCACCCTGCTGGATTGAACCATTGCCTGAATAACCGAATCACACATCTTCGTATACAATGAGAGCTTTACAACATCATCGGTGCATCTTTAAACTTGTCAGAGAATTTAAATGTTTATTGAATTATTAAAACACAATATTCGTTAATAAAGTTTCCTGTATAATACAACATCTCCTACAATACAGTTTACGCGTACTTAAATTAAGATGTTGCCCTTGCATTTAATAAAGTCTCACGAGCGAAGGTTCCTTCTATGCTCAGATAAAATAAGTTAAATATAAAAATAGTTCTTAGAATTTTTTTTATTTTTAAGAGCATTTCTATAAAATGGGTCTGTTAATGCAAAAGTTTAAAGCCAATTTCCTTAGTATCACGCACAAAACCTGGATATCGCTAGACGAATTTACCCTAAAAAATAAACCAATAAATACTTGTGCCATTTGTTGTGGAGCTCGAAATAGGAGAGAAAAAAGGGTAAAAAGTAAGAATTTTATTTTTCTTTGCTTAGTACACTTAAACACAAGTTATACATAAATAAATGGTCAATCAATGTCAGCCAACCATTATGTACACTCAGAATATTGTCCACTTCATATTGTCTGATTGTGAATAGCTGTTATTTATGTGTATCTTGATAAATTTTAATTGTGTTAAGTCAAGAAAAATATTTCTCAGATAAAAATAATTGTTAATATTTCATTGATTTTCGATACTCTACAATTTCGACTTCCTCTAAGTTTACATCAGCTGAAGATAAATATCATTATAGTTTTAAATGTTTAATTAAATCAGATCGTCATAGAAATAAAACTTAGTATGAGGTTTTAAGAACTACCAGGATTTGTTATTATAGTGTAGCACGATGATATATGGAAGCCGTCTCCAACGGTAAGTTAGTATTTATTATGCAGAGGTTATCATGTATGAATGTTACACTGGCCGGGAGCTATAACAGTTTGTCACATCAGCAATACTACTATCAACATTTCACACTGCATCAATTAAGAGTTATGGTGTTCAATATATTTACGGCTTTAAAAACACACATACATTACTTTGTTCATTATCAATGAGGATGAAGTTGTTACAGTCATATTAGGGTTATCAAAGACTATAACTCGGGAAGATATAAAATTACATTTCAGACATCTGTATGTTCATGATCATGGAGTATGTCAATTGATGGGATTTGAATGAGTGTTGGCGAAAAGTTTTTAATTGTATTTATAGGTGATTATAATGACGATGATTTAGTCGCAGACTAAGTAAATTGGTAGAGTACTGAGCACACAAATAAGGTATATTAAAATGTGATATATTTTAATAAAATATATTTACAGCAAGTAAGACATTTCAATGTACGCTTTTGAAATTTAGAAATTTTAGTGCACAGGATGTACTGCATAGGCTAGTAAATCTGTTAGTTGACATTGCGCGACAGTCAGGGAGACAACCATACAAAGAAACTCAGGCTATAGAAAACCTGAGACACCATTCTACGTTATACGTGTAAATGATGGACAGTCTACACCGTTAGAGATACATGCACCATCAAAAAACGCATTATTGTCTAGGTAAAAGAATAGTTTTATTTAGCAGTTAAAATCCACGTATATAGTTTTTAAAGGATCGTGAATCTTAATGAATCGTTTTATAATTTGCCGACTAATTCACGAGATTCTTCAAAGATGACGTGATCAGACGTAAACCATTTGACTGGATTTTTTCAATTTAACAAAGAAAATTTTAAAATATGGTTAAAAAATTTAAGTACAATAATGTAAAATGTACAATTTGTGAAATTAATGTTTTTTTGTTGTGTTTTGTGTGTTTTGCAATGTTAACTACAAAATTGAGCCATTCAGCGGATAAAATTTTATGATTTACGTTTTTTTCGTTTTTACTGATCATGAAGTTATATTCAAAACAAGTAACTTTTGACAACACTTTAAATCTCCCCTACTCACTAATGCTTCAAATAATTGATTGTTTACTTAATAACTTATCAATATAGTAACTTGTGTTTCCTAAATAACTGTAAAATTTCAGTTCAAATTCACTGTAATGTAGACTACTGGAATTAGATACATCTGAACAAGAACTTGGATGAAATCTCCGTTGGTTCTTCTAGTTGCAGATATACTAGTCATAACATGACATCGAACAGTGTCTCTGGATACTGTATCGAAACAGTAATATTTAATATTTACACACTAATGTAAGACTAGTAACAAAACATATTGCTCTCTATGTTATGTATGCGATTGGGTAATCAGATAACAAGAAACGGTTTATAGCCCGCCGTAGACATGACGTAAAAACCACGTTGTTGCAAAGGAAATAAAAGTAAAAACTAAAAATAAAAAAAAAAACTGGTGAATAATAAATAATTGTTTATTAATTAATATTTGTTAATTTCTATGGAAACAACAAATGTCAGGTACTTCAGTGTTTTATCGATAAAATCATAGTGTAGTGTATAAAATCCGTTGAACTTATTAAGATGAGTATTAAAAGCAGGACCAGGAACAAATGCGATGGCCAAAAGTTTGACAAGGACCATGTCATTTTTCAGTTTAATGTTAAAAGTCCTGAACCACGCAGAACGAGGAAATCTACAACATAAATACGAAGGCAAAGATCAATATCATGCCAAGCACTTAAAGATGAGTTACTTTTATTATTTAGAAGCCAAAGATTTTTCTCTAAATATTCTTCTTGCCAAAAGTAGTTTACATCGTATTTTTAGCGATTATAATCACAGCAACTATGTAATAATAACGTGTTTACAATTAATAGGATTTAATCTTTAATCTTTAGATTGCAGAAATCCATCAAATTGCACAAATTCAAACCATATTGTAAATACAATTTTCTCAAACCAAATTTTTACCAGATTTCCTTAAGGTACTAAATGTTTCCAAACCCAACACTTATTAAAAATAATGTAATCTTTTGGTTACTAAAGGTGAATTAGAATATTTTATAACTATGTACATTAGCTAAAATTGTTGATCCTATATTTATCAGGATAATTTTGAAAGTGGGTTGGCGTATGATAGTGTTATGATTTTGTAGCTTTGTAGGATTGTGTGTTGAGGGAGAGTGTCTTTTGATAGTAGTAAATGTAGTGACAGGAAGGGGGAGAGAGAGAGATATTATGTTGTGTATTATGTTGCGTGAGTGTATAAGTGTGTGAGAGGTTTCAAGTCTCCTAATAAACTGTTATCGATATAATCCTTTTCTTTGGTGTAAATTAAGTTCATATTTTCTTAATTATTTATAAATCATTCATTATTACCTAATAATTTCTGTTATTATTAGCTACAAACAAAGCATTAGCGACAACAGTAGCAACAACACCTTCTTCATTAAGAAACTAGCCGTACGTTTACATATTTCTATCTTGCATAAAATTTAAAATTATAATAATACTTAACCCAAAATGTGAGTTAGCTTACAAAGATTGTTTAGAGGATAGACTTATTAACGTTATAACATCCGTATACACATAAATTAAATATATTTTCTATTCTAATATAGGTGGAAAATTATTTGCCTGAAAAAAGTTTAACCTGAATTATGTACGCTTTACTATAAATCTATAACTTTCAGAAACGTTATATACAGTTTATGAATAAATGTTGGAATATTCTGTGTTAAATTTTTATAATATTTTATATCTATTTTATGTATTATGTGGTTCTGTTGTAATAATTATTATTTAGTTTTTATTAAGTGCATGTTTTAGAGTAATAGTGCATGGAATAGACACACAACAAGGCTGTTCTAGTTCCAGACTTATGCGTGCCAAGGCTTTAGCTTTTTTCATTACTTTAACCTAGTAGTTAGAATGATTGAATTGTATCACTGAGCAATGGAAAATTTCGGGAATAATCCTGTTTCCTTAAAAAATGTTACTAGTAATTCGTGAAGTAACGTTAGGAATAATTATTAGAGGACATTTAAAAGTGCATTGTATTGCAGACTAATTGAATGTAATATGATGTTATGTAGGTTTTGTAGATGTAGCTCTATAGTAAAAAGCCATGTCAAACGTGCAGTGGGTTAGTTTTCGAAATAAGCATGATATCAATATGTTTATTGGTGTACTTGTAACTAGAGAATGTACGAATATGTTGTACAGGAATTTTGTTGCCTTTCAGTATTAGACGTTAGCGTAAGAAATGCCTACACAGTTAAAAATTAAAAGAAAATAGGGAAACAGCTGAAACATACCCAACAGTACAATATGTACAAATTACGTATATCCATAGAAACAAAAATATATAGGTTTTATTCATTAATTTTTTCTATAGCTCAGTTTATGATGAAAACTGTTCTATTTCGAGCGAATCCGGGAAACTCCTCCAGGATACATTATGGCCAGGACCAGGACCAGAACTTACAGATGAGTTACTTTTTTATTTTCTTAGAAATCACAGCATATGCTCCTCGATCTATCACTAACAAAGCAGTTTATACATCCTAGTTTTAGTGACAGAACATCGGAACAGTTGCATTGACAACACTATTACTAAGTAACAACATTAATACGAGTTAATCATTTCATTCAGAAACTATACCTGCACCTTCTCATCTATTGGGCGCACGCTAAAGAAATATTACATATTCTACTGTCTTGGTAGTATGTGTTTACCGAGTCGGCTATACCACGTAAAGGGGTCAGAGTTTGAGTTCCGAATCGGGACGTTCTATTCACTAACAATAGGTTTTTAATATACACGGATGCTAGTTATGAATGAAAATTTCAATATTCTGAGTCATACGTGTTTATAACTTAACTATTGAAGTATTTGTATAGTAATTATATTTTCAAGTGTACCGTATTGGAGACTATTTGATTTAAATATTCCAAAGAAAATAAACTGAATGGAAGTGGTTTCTTAATAAAAAGAGAATGCATTGGGTGACAGACTTTACGTCCTGTGCAGATATGGACAAAGCGCTCTTTAAGCACAAAATCTAGTAAATAACAGCTTATTATTTTAAACTTCTCTAATATGTTTTTAGTGATACTAAAAAGATACATTATCTATATTTGAATATGAAACATAGTAAATCTTTTTTACAATCAAACAATAAAAATATCTATCCCGTAACGTGCGCAGCAAAAATAAAATTATAATTCCTTAAAGTACAGAAGGGTAATCAATGTCAACTATGCAATAAATCTGGAAAGTAAACTAAGCTAGTGTGACTACCCTATTAGTGTTAGGGTAGTGGTTTGAACATTGCAGAATGGTTATGGAGATAGTTATACATTTCTTTTTATCAATCATATTTAGGAGTTTAATAGTTACAAAAAAATCGCAAGTGAAATATTTGAAAATCAAATTAAATATATTTTATCTTCACTTCCCACTAATTTTTCAAATATTGGATTGTTTTAAATTAAATTATGAAAATTGTATTTTGCTTCCCCTACGAAATTATATAATTATAGTTTCAATGTACAATGTACGTTTAATCAGTTTCTATTTAGTTATAATGCGTTTACAATTAACAGGGTTTTTACAATGAGGAAGATTATCTTAATAAACAAATAACTTTCGCATATTTTGTGAGCTAAAAAAGAACTTGAGATTTATGTATTTAAATCCTTTCAGTATCGGTTTACAATCATTTCCAACACTTCGTCCAAGCTACATACTATCAGTCATACATAACTGATAAAAAGTGTAAAGATTATTTAAAGAATTATTCTCATATATTTTTTAAGCTAAAAAAGAACTTGAGATTCTTTTTTTTTAATCCTTTCTGTTCTCCAAGTGTTTAGAAAGAATCAGTTTACAATCATTTTCAACACATCGTCCAAGCTACATACTATCTGTCATACATAACTGATAAAAAGTGTAAATATTACTTGAAGAATTATTCTCGTATATTTTGTGAGCTAAAAAAGAACTTTATATTTAAGTTTTTAAATGCTTTTAGTGCTCTAATTTACAGGAAGAATCAGTTTATAATCATTTCCCACACATCGACCAACCCATATAATATCCGTTCTTACGTATCTGATAGAAAGTGTAAAGATTACTTCAAAAAATATTTTTGTATATTTTGTGAGCTAAAACAGAACTTGAGATTTATGTTTTTAATCCCTTCAATACTCTAAGTGTACAGAAAGAATCAGTTTACAATCGTTTAGAACACATCGTCTGTGCTATATACCATCCCTTCATACATAACTGATAAAAAGTGTAAAGATTAATTGAAGAATTATTGTTGTATATTTTGTGAGCTAATAAAGAACATTAGAATTTTGTTTTTGAAATCCCTTCAGTACTCTAAGTGTACCGAAAGAATCAGTTTACAATCATTTAGAACACATCGTTTCTGCTATATACCAACCGTTTTATACATATCTGATAAATAGTTTAAAAATTACTTGGAGAATTAGTTACCTAAATATGTCTGACATATTTAATGGCATTTAATGGCAGTTGCAGTATTGAAAATAGATTGGAATAAGCGAATGCTAGTTGACTTAGGAATAAAAGACACATCTTAATAACATTTAATTGTTTACACTCAATAAAATAATAACTATATTAAACAGGTTTGAGGAGAAATGTGGGTCAGTAATTGTTACGGAAACCATCTCCAGAGCTCTAAAGTTAACCTACTCACACAATTAAGTGTTAAATTTAATTTCGCCTATTCGTTTCTTGTCGTAGTACAAACAATTTTTTTATTCATTTTGTAACACATCTTGTAGTTATTAAACATTTAGTTTCGGAAACTAAAGTACAGTTTTAATAAAATTCTTTATCTTTAAAAAATCCTTTTTAAAATAAATATAAAACGCAACTGATATGGCCTTTTTCCTATTAGCTCAGAATAAAACAGATAATAGTTAGTTTAATTAAAAAATATTAATTGGAACTGTACTACTCTATAAATTATTAAACATATCAAGAACCACGTAATATCATATTAATATGTACAATGCTGCTATATTACGAAACAAACAGCATGTATTACTACGTCCCTCATAAAGAGGTTGACGCCTAACTTCTAGATGAAACATTAAGAGCCTCTTTGGGCATAACAGAGTTCCAGAAACTAAATGAAATTACTACTAATGACGTCATGGAAACATAGAAATATTTTAAAGACAATTGGGAGATTCATATCTTAATTTAAGAAATTTTAATTCATATAAAAGAGGTGGTAATTGTTTTTAGTATTAAAAGCGTAAAATTAAACCGTGTTAAACTAAACACTTTATTTTTGTTTATTGTGACTGTTTATTTTATCATTACGTAAAGATTAAAAACAGTAAATTTTATTAGTTGTGTTAACGTAATAAATGTGTAACGCAAAGTTTAAATGGGATAGTTTATATTCCTGATAATGTGGAAATAAATGTATTTAATAATTTAAAGGTAACTTCTACTAAAAAAACCTCAACCCCGGTTTGTGTACATTTGATTATATAATATTACAACTCACCCAAACTTATGGTTGCTCGCTTCCTAATTCGGGGATAAGAAGGATTTGGTGATTGGTTAATTCGGAAATGAGGTTTCCAAATGCCATGTTCACAGTTGTATCCGGTCTCAAGAATCATGCGTATCGTAATTGTTCTCAACGCTCAGCCCAATAATATGTGTTGTATACAAATAATAAATGTATTTCGTAGAAAGATTAAATTATTTATTTTCAAATCTAGTAGACAAGGAGGATTATGGTGATAACTTAAGTCCGAGGTTAGGTTTGTCAGGAAGTGAAAAGTAAACTGAAGTTGCTAATAACTTATTGTTGATAAAACTGTTGTTGCCCGTTAGTTTGTCAATGATTTAAAAACGCAAGCATCTCGTATAAAGTCTTGTCACGGGGAGGCCGGCAAACACAGACCACATAAGTTATATTTACATATTGAGCGAAAACTTAGTTACATATACGGGGGTTTTGTTTTGGCAGGTCCCCAAGTATACTGCCATAGTCAATCTCGATTGTTCGGGCAGATCCTTTAGCCTATTACCAGTGTCAATCTGGTTTACTGAAGAAGTTTGCCGTACACGAAGTTCCTCGCGTAAGGGACTTCATCGGATACCCTATCAGGACGGATAAGGTATACTATAAATTGCACAACTGCCATTGGAATCTGACTTTATTGCGCTTATACTTGGCTACAAAAATTAGTTCAATATACTCTGATATAATAACAGTATTACATATAAAACGGAGTTGATAAGAATTTACATATTACAAGATATGTCATACGCATAAATAAATGAGTTGTTGCAACGCGAGATTATATAATACTGTGAAATGTCATAAACATATCAAGATACGACATATGCTTGTAAATGCTGTCCGTAGAGTTTCTGCCTGATAATAAATCCTTAGATGTTTGACGCTGTCGAGATAATACATAATATTGTTGTTTTAGTATGATAATTTTAAAATTACCATATAGAAAGATAAAATAGCTTAGATTTTTATTCACATGTAGAGAAGTCTTTAATGTTAAAATATCCACATGTTGTTTCTTACAATTATCTTTGCAAAACATTTAGAAATAATTTTTTGTTGTACCAAATCTGTTTTAATATTAATCTATTTTAAAATGTTCTCGTTTTCATCATGGTTACACCAATGTAAAAATTTTAGCCAAACTGGTCGGCAAACTCTCATGGAGTAACGGCACAATAATCGAACTCGATATTTCCTTTAAAAAAATTAGTTTAATAAAAATGTCAGGTCTATGGTTTTCTTAGTTTTCAATATATTGTTTGAAAACTTAGACAGACAGAAATGACATTTGTCCAGCCCTCGAATGATTGCAATCTTCTTATTTCTTAGCCAGTGTAAAACCTAGGTATTGTTGTAAGCAAGTTCTCGCAAAATCTAATATGATTATTATCATCACACCTAGTATTTTTAGTCTAGGCAATTGCAATATAAAAACCCTAAGGTAAATTAAATTTTAGAAACTAAATTTTACTGGTTATATTTTGAAAACTTTTTTTTAAGGGCATCAGTTTATAAGGCTGATAAAGAAAGATAGAGGATAACGTTTTAGAAAACATTGAACTGAAACTGCTCTCTTACAAAGCAGTTGAGTCGAGTAAGAGTAAATTGCATTGAGTGTCCGGTTTATATTACTGTGATGTTCATTTTAAAATCTTCCAATGCGCTAGTTTTAATTTTTGTTCTATTACGCTATAATCTGCATAATCCTACACTATCATTATAATCAAGACTATAATTTTCTGTTAGTAAATACACAATAAATTGCCATATAAAAGGTATAATACTTAAATGCAAGGTAGCTTCTCATAAATGTTGTCTTCTCTACTTCAAAAACCATTACCGCACCACACTCACCGTTGTACATATGCCAACAATATTTATCAGAATATTTAATATATAAATAAGTATGACGTAAAGTAGGAGTAAAATTAGGAAAATCAAGTTTCGTAAAACATTTGTAGCTTTACATATCGTTAAAAATAAATTAAATAAATAAATATATGTATATATATATATATATATATTATATATATATATATATATATTAGAGAGTATATATAAATATTTGCAGTAATTTTAGGTTTCATTACATTTATCTAATCAAAATTTATTTAATAAATTTAATTATATAATAATATTTTCTTACTGTTAGCCTACCAGATGTTATAAATGTTGATAACGTTAAATTTAAGTAAGATAAACAGTTCGTTTTGACAATGAACTCTCTTAGAAATGTGTAAATATGTAGAAGAAAACGATGTGATCAGAAGTACTGTTTCAGACAGAGAAAGTTAGAGATAGTGAGATGGAGACACATTGGGAAGGTAATAGACTCAGTGGGGTTCCTCGCTCTGAGTAGGCATGTTAATTATGTTACGTTCTTTGGTTTAAAATCAAGTAGGAGAAATAATAAACAAGCTGCATCTATACACAATCCTACAATTGATGATAGCGTCGAGTGCCTATATAAATATTTTATGTAATAAATCATAAAATAATATGGAGTGTACGGCATATTGTTAAGCATTTAATAATCAATTTTTATTGGGGAATAACATCAGTAAATTTATTTTAATGTAAATTTATTAAAGTTCACAATAGGGAACTTTTCTAAAATAAGATTATTTTCTGACAGCAGTAATATTGTCATTTGTCAGTATATTCTGTAGCAAAATTAGTTGGGTTTTGCTCATCAATCCTCATACTACGTTGGGTTAGAAAAGCAATTCCAGGGACAGGTGCAACGACAAAGCTTAATAAGGGCAAGGACATTTGTTATAGTTCAGTTCAACTTTCAAAGTCGTTTAACACGCAGGACGTCAGGAAATCTTCACCAGGAGTACGAAGCCGAAGACCAGGATAAAGACAAGGACCTATAGATGAGTTACTTTGATTATTTTTAAATCATGGTTTTGGCTCTAGTTTTATTCTTACCTAAAGCAGTTTACATGCAAGTTTTAGATATTATTAATCACAGTAAACAACAGTAAAACAGTTTAATTAAAGTATACGCATTTTAAAATTGTTACAGGAATTTTAATCTTTTAAGTACCGGTATTTTAGAATTTATCACTTCAATTGGATATTTATATATTCTACAAAGGAAGAGAGCTCTGGTGAGGGTTTTAGTAACCAACCGAACGAATACAAATGCATAGACTATATTTTCTTAAAAAATGTATAACACTGTATTTTAAGTTATTGAGTTCTAAAAATGTAACATGAACAAGTAATGCAACACAAATATATCAGCTAGCACGTACTCGTTCCGAATTATTTTCAATATTTAGCCTTCTAAAAAGCCAAAGCATTATTTTTAACAAGAAGTAAGGATATACTTCTCACAAAACTAACCGGCAGAGGCCTTGAAAGATGTGGGGGATCCACCCCCCACAGTCACAGCGACTTGACTTGACTTGATAGCAGAGAAACCGTCTGCTAGACAACAGACTCCACATCCAACTACTGACACCTGAGGAGCCCAAGCACTACAATCACAATTTTCGGCACCTCCCGGGCATACTAGACATCGGTCTAGCTGGCTCGCTGGGCGGACACATCGAGGTGTTTGCAGTGTCTGATCTCTCGTCAGACCACGTGCCAGTTGTCTTCGACCACTCGGACGACGGAGCGCCATCATATCCTCCTACTCGTCCCACCAACATCAACTGACACAACTTTGCAAACAAAATTCGCTGACAGACATCGGCCACCACCAACTCCTGCCGAGTCACCGGACCAGCTAGACCGACAAGTACACGACTTGACTTCCCATCCTCCAAGAAAGCTATGACGGCCTCGTCATCTCCTCTCTCCCAGACTGACATCACTCCACCTCTACAGGAGGAGTTGAGAGAGGAGATTCGTCTTCGTCGCAGACTGCGAAGGGAGTATCAGCAGTCCCGATGTCCCCTCGCCAAGCAGACCTTCAACTGCCAGGCCTGGAAGTGCTCTCGTCTCCTGGTTGAACACAGAGCGGCTGCGTGGGATGACTTTGTGGAACATCAAGCTGACGGTGATGTCAGCGGCATCTAGAAAATCTCCAGGGCACTTCGAGGGGAGAAGAAAACCACCCGAACACTTCATGGACAGCGTGGTACTGTCTACTCCCCTGGAGATCGAGCAGAGGCCTTCGCCGACACCATGGAAGACCAATTCTCCCCACACGCGGATGTCTACGACGAGGACACGTGCGAAATGATTGAAAACTTCCTGGAGGAATACCAACCTGACGAAGACGACCTACTGCCCACTGTGACTACACTTGAAGTGCAAGACCACATTCGCCGCCTTCGCCAGAAGAAGTCCCTGGCCCGGACTCCTTAGGAACTCCAGCATTGAAGAACCTGCCGGCTTGGGTGATCGTCACGATCAACTGCATCTTCAACTCATGCCTACGCCTGGCTCACTTCCCGACCACCTGCAAGGATGCCAAGGTGATCATGATACCCAAGCCCGGCAAGGACCCTCTCTTCCCGTATAACCACAGGCCGATCTCCCTCCTGCCTGTGCTCTCCAAGATTCTGGAGAAGATCGTCTTGGCCTGATTCCCTGAGGAGTTCTTCACGTCTATCAGGACAGAACAATTCGGCTTCCGCACCGGCCACTCCACCACCCTTCAGCTTCGCAAAGTCCTGAACAACATCACCGGACCTGTAGAAAGGAAGCACCACTCCACTTCGGTCCTGATAGATGGGAGCAAAGCCTTCGACAAGGTGTGGCACGAGGGACTGCTCTTCAAGCTGTCATCGTATCCATTACCTGGCAGGTTTTTTTTTGCTGCTCCGTAGCTATCTCCACCTCCGGACCTTCTCCGTCAGCGTTGCCCGATCCACCTCCACGACCCGCCCTGTGACATCTGGTGTGCCACAGGGATCAGTCCTCGGCCCGATCCTGTACCTGTGGTACACAAACGACTTTCTGGTCGCTCCGAGAGTGCAGCTCTCCCTGTACGCGGAAGATGCGCGTCTCACGGCCACTTCTGCCAACCTGAGGATGGTTGGGTTCTACGTCCAGCGGCAGCTGCACCTACTGGAGCCCTGGTTGACCAAGTGGAGGATCAAGGTCAACGTTGACAAATGTGAAGCCATAAACTTCACGAGGACAAGGAGACAAGCAGACGGCCGTCACCTGTCACTCAACGGCGACGACATACCGTGGAAGACTTCAGTCAAGTACCTGGGGGTACTCCTGGACTCCAAGCTGACCTTCACACCCCACGTCAAGAGGATCTGTGGCCAAGCGAGAAAGGGCTTCGGCAGCATCGGCCCCCTGCTCGACTCCACGAAGCTACCGACCAGGACGAAGGCCCTGCTCTACACGGCTCTGATACGACTAGTGCACACATATGCGGCCCCAGCATGGTACCACCTCACATCCATGACCGCAAGGAGGCAGTTTGCTCGCTGTCCAGAGCGTGTGTCTCCGGCGGGCCACTGGGTCGCCCTGATTCGTGAGGAACACCGTAGTCAGGCCTTCGTCCAACGTCTCTACCATCGGGAGCTTCGTAGAAGGCCTGACATCGAGCCTTGAGGAAGCTGCAGAGTAATCACCGTGGGATCACATCCGTGAGCTTCGCGCCCAGGAGGTCCCCCAACTGCGTCTTCCCATCGATGACTGATGACATCGACTACAACTTCGACTGCACCACGACACTTCACCCCACTGACAGGTAGCGAAAGCTACTAGGGCTTTGACCCTCGAGACACAAGGCAAAAGCCTAACCGGCAGAGGCCTTGAAAGATGTGGGGGATCCACCCCCCCACAGTCACAGCGACTTGGACTTGGACTCTGTTTTGATCCATACATATATCAAATTACAAAACGATTCTCCCTGTATTATTTCGGTACATAGTGGATTATAAACAGCTTAAAACATAAGTTTTGCAGTTTTAGAAGAAGTTTTTGACAACTTCAATAAACCTAGACACAAAACTGAACCATATACCCTCGACAGTAGAGAGTTCTTGTGTTCGGTTCAGTAACTAATTCATGAAGGTAAAAGGTATAGAATATTGTTCTTCTAAAAACTACCTTTTACTGTTTTTCTAACATTTAATTTAAACAGTTTAACATGATTTAATCGAGCACCGATATTATTATTCAGCTAGCATACACTAATGTAACTTAACTTTTAATATTTCGTCCATAAAAATATGTCTAATAGAAGGCTGTTATCATAAGTAAGAAGATGCTTCTCTTATATAAATTTTTATTTTGCATCAGTTACGTAAAACAGTTCCGATTTCATTCTGTGGTGATCGAAAATATATAAATTTACAAAACGATTCTCCCTGTATTCTTTGGGTACAGAGCGGATTATAAACAGCTTAAAACATAAGTTTTGCAGTTTAAGAAGAAGGTTTTGACAACCTCAATAAACCTAGACACACAATTGAACCAAATAACAAAAGTTATTTGAATGTTGTTTACTTAGCAATAGTGTTGTCACTACATTTATCTGTTTTGTCACTAAAAATAGGATGTATAAACTGCTTTGTTAGTGAGAGATCGAGGAGCAGATCCTCTGATTCCTAAAAGAATAATACAAGTAACTCATCTGTAAGTTCTGGTACTGGTCCTGGCCATAATGTGTCCTGGTGGAGTTTTCCGGACGTGCTTGAAATAGAACAGTTTTTACTATAAACTGAGCTATAGAAAAAATACTGAACGAAACCTGTATCTTGTTGATTCTATTAATATACATAATTTTTTAATATTGTACTGTTGGTTATGTTTCCGCTCTTTTCCTTATTTTCTTTTAATCTTGACTTGTGCAGGAACGTCTTTTCTTACGTCACGTCTATTAGGTACTGAAATGCATATAAACTTCTGTTATTTAATTATACGAGGTACTATATTCTATAGTTAAACATATATCAATAACCATATTTATAACATACTTGTTTCTAAATGCTACCCAGAGACAAGTTTGACATAGCATTTTAAGTTACTGACATATCTACAAAACTTACATAGGTTTACAACTTATCTGATCAATTAGTCTGCAGTACTGTGTATTTTTACATTATTCCTAATGATACGAATTTATGACTAATAACATTTGTGAAGGAAACGGGATTTCTCCTGATATATCCTTTGCTTAGTGATACAATACAATCAGCATAATTACGTTTCGAGATATTTAATCAGATCTATTCTTCTGGTAAATGACTAAACTAATGCATGTATTCAACATATGTAAACAAAACATACCTGAGCAATGTTACACGCATAAGTCTGGAACTACAACAGCCATGTTGTTTGTCTATTTCATGCACATTTATTGTAAAACATGCACTTAATTAAACTAAATAGTGATTACTCAAACTTAACTACCAAGATCATAAAATAATAAGTTGTATTATTATTAATGCGGAGTATTCAAACGTTTATTCTTAGAGAGTATATTACATTTCTGAAGAGTTGAATTTTTTTCCTCCAAATAACTTACCATTTATATAACAATAATAAAAAATAAATTAACTTTATGTTTTAAACGGAATTTTATGGCGTTAATATATCCATCCTAAAACAATTGTATGCTACCTGGCCTAGGCATTTTTAACTTTCCTTTTTATGACAGTAAAAAAATATGTAGATGAAGGCCAAATTGTTTACTTGAAAAGGCCTTGTAGATAGTGTTGCCCCTAAACCCTTAACAAGTATGGGTTAACTAATTTTTAATGTTACATGCTAGTAAGACGATACATGTATGGGACTTCCACAAACCTACGCTTTCTGTTTTATAAACACTTCTGGCTAAAACTGTTTAAATTTTTTAATATTAAATTTGAATTTGCCAAACTGCCTCATTTAAGAAAATACACAGGTATACGTAAGTACGTTAAAAAAGCCTATTTCTTTAAACACTTCTATTTCCGAAATTTTTAATTAATTGAATATCTTTTCAAAAACCTGATTTCCAGAAGTGCCTTACCATTCAACAGACCAATTTTGGTGATATTAATCCAGCCCCTCGAGTGGTGGGTCGATTTTTTGCTAAAAAAGTATTTAAATTAACTGGACTCCAGCGACTCATGAGAAGAAGCTTATAATATTTAAAATTTAAAAGAAAAGCATATAATTTTTTAGGTATTAAACAATATAACCACTGATATTTTAAACACAAATCAGCTATATTATTTCTGAACTGAATTATAGCGAAGTCTATCATTAGATAGTTAAATTATTGTCATGACTTGAAATTACTCATGAAACCTCACCGAACACTTCTATGTGACACTTGGTGTAGCCTTGGTGTTCAACTTTGTAATAGACCTGTGAAAGAAATGATGGAAACGATCTGGTTTTATTAGAGTTGTTTCAATCATACGCATTCTAAAGGTTTACATCTGAAATACATTTTCCAATTAAACTGTAATTTTTATTACTTTCTAGCCTCCTTAAGATCTTGCAATATATTTATGAGAAGTTAAAACGCAAAATATACACCTTATGGGGAAAAATATTATGGCACTCATGGTAAAATTTGAGATAATATCATAGTAGCTAAATAACACCTATCACGTATAATTAACATTAATTCATGTTTTACTTAACAAGATTAAAATGGGTATATTCCATATGTCTGAACCATTCTGAAATAAGTTGAGGACGAAGGATCATACTACAATCCTTAGGACGTAATAGAGACTTGAATCATAATTTAAAGATTTTTCATACTACCTAGTTTTGGTGAAAAAGCCCTCACTGGTAGATTGAAAATTACCGGAGTTAAAATGTTCAAACAAGAATCAAAGAGACAACAAATCCGAGACCGGCGGCACTCAATGTAATCTAGCATTAGAAATGATTGTTTTGGAAGCAAAAAGTATGAACCTTTGTGAATACTGTGGTAAAATAATTATCTGGACTAAATTAATCTTTATTAGGTATTTGCAATCAAAGAACCTTCTTTTGTAGGTGAGCATAAAATAAAAGGGTAATAAACTGCTTATGAATGCACTGATTGTGAATTTGCGAGTTTAAAAAAACTATTATGCTTTGAAAAAGTTCTAAGAATAGTACAGATATAACCCCTAGATCGAGAGAAAGACGTATTATTGGTCTTTTGTAATATATCAATACGTTTTCAATGAATACAACTATTAAGTGTTCTTTACTTCCTGGAAACAATGAGTGATAATTTTGTTTTACTCTACTAAACCTCAGGTTGGTAGACGGTTATACGAGCTGTCAGTACTCAGAGTTATACTATATATATATATATATATATACGTTTTTGATACAAATTTTGCCCGTTTATTACCTATTTATCGAACTTAATACACTTAAAATGGAAAGAAAGCACATTTTTCGAAACAGAATTTTGAATATTTTGTTGGATATCTCAGAAATGAGTGGTCTTACTGGTCTTGGATGTATTTTATTCTGATTTTCAGTTCCAAAGCATTTAACGGGATCCAATAACTTCAAATAACTTATAAACTATCTTTTCACAAAAAAACCATTGGTTTCGCTTTATTTCCGTTCTTTCCTGGAAAATCGGGTGAACTCTTTGACTACCCGTAGCTCGCTAACAAGGCTTTTACCGACATATTTCTACATGAACCCTTTCACATTTTTATTAAAATAAACCACCTGAGAAGTTTGTCAGTATACTCGTGGGACACCCTGTATATGCACTGGGACCAGTGTTTTATGCTGTGATAAGGTGTCGATAAAACTGGGATGTAACTACGTATTTTGTGTGTCATAAGACCAGAAGCAATACTTTTTTTAAATGTCTACAAATAGTATAAAAAAGTATATAAATAATAGAAATAACTCACTGTACACGACGGTCCTGGACATCTCTCTGAGCCTCTTATCGTGTTCCTTGTTCGGTGGCTCTCCAAGGTGCTGCGATTAAAATGACTTAATTATAATACTGAGCAATTCAGAACATTAAAATCATCCGAAATGTTCTTCCGATGTTTCCATGGATACAAGTAATTTAGATATGTGAGACATATTAGCTGGAGTGTTTTAATAAAAGTGTCCATATTTTATTATACGCAAGTGACGTTCTTCAGTAATTATGGAACTAACTACATGAACTCTTTCTATTTCTCTTCTAGTATAGTGAGAACGTTTACGAGTACAAGCAAACAGCCTTAAGTTTAGTAAAATTGATGAAAACCTTTCCTCCAAAAATGAAATTAATTTATCAGCCTAAATTAGCTTTGATCTGGGTCGTAATAAAAGAACTAGAATGAGGTAAAAAATATCAAGCAATAGGTGTATCAGAAATATTTTTTTATTACAAATATTTAAATGTGACCGTCTGTCAACGTTATGGAAAAACTGAATTTGTCACTTCTAGCCAAGTATTTGTTACCGTCTAAAACATTCTAGATTAATATATTTTTTTAAGGCTGACCTTCGAAACTTTTAATTCGTAGTATTCATACAAATACTAGTATTTATTTTGTATGTTTTACTCTAACATTTGTCATTGAACGTTCTCAGCGTGCTCTAGTCTGACATACAATAAGGGTTTGTATCAGTTAATCAGTACTATACAGTCCCACAACAACAAAGTGCACTAGTTGTTGATTAGACACTTCTATCACGTTACTTCTCGAACATTTATTAACTCACTTATATCCAAATAAGGGCTTTTAATCTGACAATTTAGAATATTTTCTCTTGACCATGTTTTCTTTAACCGAAATAATTTAGTAGTGGATGTCGTATTTAAAAAATTTAAAAATCAATGTTTTATAACTACATAGTACCTTACATTTATTTAT
The DNA here is from genome assembly GCF_021130785.1 of Homalodisca vitripennis. Classification (NCBI taxonomy): domain Eukaryota; kingdom Metazoa; phylum Arthropoda; class Insecta; order Hemiptera; family Cicadellidae; genus Homalodisca; species Homalodisca vitripennis. Next base: position 102,452 of record NW_025776692.1, read on the forward strand.
TTTTTAAGTCCTGAAAATATAAAAGTTAATCAATTTCCAAAGCTACATTTATTTTTGTCGTTTTATTTCAACTTTTTTATTGAAATAAATATGAATAATAATTACATCTTTAAACATTTATAGCTAAGACATCACCTTCGGCTGTAGAGTTATGGATTGAATATTAAAAACTTTATCGTTAAATTACTAGCTATTCCGTCATTTCTTGGAAGCTGAGGAAAGAACCTTGCAGAGTAAAATAAACGGTTTTGTAACTTGGAAAGCTGATATGACATTACTCTGATGAGGATAAGAAAAGTTGTTTTCTGGAATGTCACTTTTAGCCAGGTTTTCACTCACATACGAAACTATCGCATATGAATGCCTTAATTATGAACATATTATTATATCTACTATTGCCTATTCGTTATAACATTAGTCATTAGAATGTAGTATCAGACAAATGGTTTATTACAATCGCAACTAGTAGCAACCTTAACATTCAACACGATTTGTGAAGAAAATCATTGATGGAGGTATTTCTCAATTTAATTTCCAAGAGGAAACGCCAAAATATCTGCTGGAGACATTGTATGCGTTTCACGGTGCAGTCCTAAGTCACCTTCAGTGTAACTTTACTACCTTAAAAAATTTTAGGGGCTTGTGCTAATCCAAATTCCTCTAAGATTCATCTCTAAAGACTTGTATCATTGTAGTCCGTACTTAGTCGAGAAGTGGAGGTTTAAAAGCCAGCTTAACTTTATAGAAGGAAATATTCACCTAAATACCAGTTAGGCTTAACAAAATCTTTTTCGCCACCCCTCTCGCTATGTGTAGCGATGTTCGGATTTGTCTTCAAGGTCCTTTCATTAGACTGCAAATTAATTGTTCCCCTGCCTGTTCCGTTTTACTCATCTGACCTAGCTCTGGTGAGTTCCTATTGTTGTCAGCCTAATGCGAGAAAGAATCCAAGGCTCGCGGGTATAACTTCTGGGGTGTTAATGGGGATTATCCCCCGCACCACCCATTTCACAACATAGGCATTTTAATTGCTCAATACCTCGGTCTATATACCATACTGGATGAGTGTATAGGCTTTTGGCATTAGACTTAAAATTTCTCTACTTTTTAAAAACTTTGGTACTGGCAACGAAATAATGTATTGGGAATTGACACTCCACTCAAAACTTCAATCGTTATTGCTTGGTAGCTTAAATAAATACCAAAAATATTTGCTCTTCCAAATCCGTACAATTGACCTGCACTAATACCAAACACAGTAACGCAGCTATGGTTGGGAGAGCTGATTCTATGTGAATGTTGAGTTTAGCTTCACTTTACCTTTCTCTTACGTGCAGCAACTGAAATCAAACGTGTTCCAAACAAGCAAATCTTATGTGCAATCAAATCTTTCTATACAGTACACATCTATGGTGAGACGGATGATTCAGTGAGGCTGTGAATGTTAAGTATTAAACCGATGCGGGGGTTCCTTTCAACTTTTTTTTGTTTTCGTCAACAAAATACTATTTTTGCATCGCTTTCAATGAACATGACTCTAGAAGTCTCAATAGCATCAGATTTTAGACGCTGCACTAAGAAGAAGTTGAACTCGAGCTAAACTCAACATATGTATTGAATCAGCCCTTCCCATCCCATCGTTATTAAAGATTCAGTAGCTCCACCGTGCTATTGGATCGTGTCAGTCAACATCGTAGTGCTCTTAGCTGTGCACGTGAAGAGATATGAGGATGCAGGGTGCATAATGAAAATTATGACTATTATCTAGAACAAAAATTATTTAACCATCCGATTAATAAAAATGGTGAAAATACTTCGAAATAGTCTCCTCCGTATCAATACTCCTCCTGCGTAGACAATTCTGCCACGCTTGGAAAGCACCCTGGAACTCCTCCACTGGAACGCATCTCAGTACTCTTATAACTTAAGCTTGGATGTTTCCCACTGAATCCCAGTGCTTTCCCTTCAGCTCTCTCTTCAGCAAGTGGAACAAAAATATCACGCGGGGCTAAGTCAGGGCTGTAAGTAGATTGGGGCACCACGGGGGTCTTGTTCTGGGTAGGGTAGTTGACAACTACGAATGCCGTGTGGCTGGGGGCATTTTCGTGGTGGAGCTTGAAGATGACTTTAATATCAGGCCGGACGCGGGCGATCCGGCGTTTCAGTCTCAAGCACCTTCAGATAAATAACTGCGTTAACAGTTTTTTCTTGCGGTACAAACTCAAAATGGACGATTCGTCAAAGATGAATATCAGCATTATTTTGATACGAGACATGCTTATGTGCTCTTTTCGGGGTTAGGGAGAGGATTGTGTGTACCACTGGGAGCTCTGCCTTTTGGATTTTGGATTTTAATATGTCCTGATGCTTTTTTATAACACAAATTGCTAAAGAAAATGTGTGCTTTGGTTATTCAGGCAATGGTTCACTACGGCAGGGTGCCATTTCAATTTAGAAGTTTAGCTGACGCATTATTCTCCAAAACTACTTATTTTAATTCTTCATGAAACAGAAATTTCATTATTATCATTTACAAAGTGGAATTTTAGTATTAAAATGTAGTATTACAATCTAATTATGCATTCCTAATATTGCTTTATTGAAATTGGCCCGTAATGATCTCTTGTATTGTGAAAGAGAGCTCTGGCGTGGATTTTTGTAACTCATAGAATGAGGTAAATCTTATAGAACAAATTTTTGGTCACAACTGTTTGGTATTGCTTTAATTTTTTGAAAAATATCAACTAAACTAAAAATAATTATCGTGTTTATATCTTAAATAAAAATCAATTACTAATTTCAACTCATTACGAATTTTTTGCTTACAAGCAACGCTAGAAAGATTGTTGTAAAACACAAATTAGAAAATGCTTCTCATAACAATATATACATATTTTTGATAAGATTACGCGAGGAATTCCAATATTTATTGGCGTCTATTCTGTACGAAATATTGTAAACTGATTCTCCCTGTACTGTTTGGGTACTAAGAGGATTATACATAGCACCAAACACGAATTAGTAGCTTTAAAACATAACAATGAAGCGTATTTACTGTTTATTTTTAGACTTCTGTTAGCACTATATATAATATATTCTGATGTTCTGTGCTTTAAAAAATCGCTAAAACTAGATTGTAAACTGCTTTATGTAACGAGAAAAAGTGAGTAAAAACTATGATTTATATTGAATTAAAGTAACTCATCCTTGCAAGTCCTGCCCTGGTCCTGCTTCTGGCCATCACATCGTGTTCCTAGTACTACTTCCGTGACTAGCTGTTAATTGAGCGAAGTTTGAAAAATGCAGCGACAAACACTATAAAATTATTTAAAAACATTAAATTATAAATGCCATGTTGTTTCCATGGATATTAAATAATATTTTACTGAAACTGCTGCTTACGTTTCACCTGTCCCTTACATTGCTGACGTCACGACTAGACTACTAATAAAACCTAAACGCTTGTTGTCTGATTACCCATATATTTTATGGACTTAAACGCGTAAATAAAACTTAACTATAAAAATTCTAATAAGATTTTTTTCCCCGTCCTGATGTATGTGCTACATTATTAGTGTTTGGATGCAATATCCAGGGACACTGTTACGACTTGATATGTTATACTATTGCTAATTATTCTATAATAGTTTATATTATAAATGCAAACTCTTTTTAAGATTTTGGATGTTTAATAATCAATCTAACCCTATTGGGCAGATTTTAACTACACTTAAAACGACCATTACTAAGATACAAAGAAAACTTATGCGGATTTGTATTTTAAAGCATTCCTTAAAAATTTTACGAAATTTTTATATTATTTTAATAACTTAAATATGAATTGAATTTTAAATTTATCAAAGTAGTATTTCGCTGCTTACCGTGTGACAGGACGCAGTGTATTAAAGTATTTTGTATTTCAATATATAAATATCATAAGTCACAGTAAGATGAAAATTGTAATTGTAAGTACAATATATTATTTATATAAATAGCAGCAATGTCTTATTAAACCAATTTACATATTCTGATATCTTATAAACACTTATTTTTACCTTGTTGGACATTTCCCATAGAGTATTTAATAGGCGAGTGTCTCAATATGTAATAAAATCACACTTTAGATAATCCTGTACATCGATTTATCATCATGCGGTAGTAATTAACTTCTTATAAATTAATGAAATTAGAGGCTCAAAAATTAATTTAATACCTCAAAGTATATTTGAGACACCGGATAGGTTATAAAATAATTAGTAAGTAAGCTTCTCAGGTAACTAAGGCGCATTGTGAGAGAATCCTATTTACTCGTATCATCATACGCTAGTAATCAATTCCTTACGAAACCTTAAAATAAAGGAAGCTCACAAATGAGTATAATATCTAAGATTTATGATTTAAAACAATTTTGTAAATTTTTTTTAGCCTACATGTTGTGGCATTGTAAGCTATCTTTAATTATTATTAAATTAGAGAGCAATTTATATAATAATTTTATGATAAAATGAACCCATTAGACGATGCTGTTTTCTTTCTAAATTTTATAAGAAATAAAAGAACAAGACATTTTATCATGCAAACGCGAGATGCCTGCATATACACTATATGGATAATAGAACAGAATATATACAGGAATTATAAATATACTAGCATTTATTGGTACATGTATGAGCCCAATCAGCAACACAATATATTTACTGTCTAAAATAGTGGCATGATGTAATCGTTAAGTATTCATTAGGTTTAGTAATAAAAAACCCAGGTATTACAATATAGGTACATTTACAAAGCTAAGATTATTTTAAAGCATAAACAATCGTTTGTCTTTGCTGGACAAAATATTAAATTTTGGTAAATATTCATTTGGGCTTTATTATAATCAAATGTTAATAACTGAAAAGTTTTGTTAATAACTCAGAAATAAAGAAGAGTAATATTCATATATATTCTTTACTCCAAAAAATTTGTATTTGAGTGTTAAACCTCAAAGGAGAACTCATTAAAATTTACCATTAATATCTTTTAAATATAATTGCATTTTATATCAACATTTGAAAACCATCTTTTCATTAATTAATTACGGTTCCAGTTTTCTTGTAAATGAAATGAATTGTAAATCTTACAACGCATAATGTCCAAAATTTGATACGTATATAATTTTCTTGCTTATAATTTTTATACGTCAAATAAATTTAAGAGATCACAAAGTATGGCGTTGATTGTGAAACCCCCTTGAACACATCTTTCGTTGAAAACACCATAATCCGGAAGGATTTGTCAAAGAAAAACCGTTGAAGTATAAGTTCTGAAATCATGTTTAATACACCATATATTTGAATCAGCATGGAAATTTTACTACTAATTTATAACGTAAGATTAGAGAAGGCACGTCCTACTGATGTTTGTGTACTAGTCATAAAACTAAATATTATTATGCACAAACGTGCAAGATTATGACAACCATCTAAGGCAGTAACCTGGTCAGTTCGGAGCTTATTGCCAGACAGGATATCCTTAGGATGCAAGCCAATCCGACCCAGGATTTAACCACAAAACAAAAACCTCAAATGTTAGGCTAGGTCTAATCTCGTAGATGTAAAGCAACTTCAAGAGCTTCGGCTCAAGACCAAAAGACCTCCGATCGGAAGCGTGTACTATATTAGTAACCATATTCCCCTGGCAACAAACATTTCCAGTAGTGGTCCCCAATTCTGTCACCTGTCAACAGCAACATTAGGAACTTGACTTCAACTGGACTTGTCATCAACGCGCTGATAAAGCCTCCACGACAAAAAAGGACCGATGGTCCCCCATTATGTCCTCTTCCAAACGTGACCAGGGCAGCCTGGGCTGGGTTAAACCAAAGACAATCCTATCACCCAGTTTACTGCCTTCTTTAGAGTTGCATTAAGGTTATTAGACGTGAGTGCCATTTTAAATTTACCAGTAACAAGAATTATCATGTCATCGCATCAGCATATACTTGTGCGAAAAGACCTCTACTGTTACAGACCTAAAACAGGTCGTCCATAACCAGGAGAAAGGACCTCATCCTTCACCCCAAATAGTGGGTTTAAGTTTTCCAAATATAAGTAGAATTTTAAGATCCAAATATTTCTGTACTATTGAACTTTAAATGTAAATGAAAATTTTAGTTATTTCATTCTGGAAATAGATAGCCTGGGAAAAGTGAGAAATATTATTACAGAAAGGTGTCAATGTATTAGATTCCAGAGAAATTTTGTATCAGTTTCTTGGTAAAAAAAATATATTTACCTATTGTTTCTTGCTTAAAAGTTCTCTTGGAATTAAAAACATGCTAAGGAGTGTTTTAATTATTAGATAACAAAGAAATCAGAGCAGGTTTTTTAGCTTAAAGGAGATTTGGTCAAACAAATAGTTACAACAGTCATTTCATTTAACACTCGATTCCTTCAGGGACTTAAAAACTAACAACACTAACGGAATTACACGTATGTAAAGGTTTAGAACTAAAACACTTGTTCTGACCATTAAAACGCTTTATATCCAGATCTGATTAAAATGTTTTTTCTCAGAACTAAAACAAGTAATAAGTTAATATATAATAAATGAATGAAAAGTACAACGCGCTGGAAATTTCTACAATTTATTGATTCTGTTAGGAGATTCATATTATAAAGAAGTTGTGTACAAGAGTCATTCAGGTAATGCTGTACTTTACAAGGGTTTTCTCTCGATTTAGAAGTTCAGCAGATGCATTTGTATACGAATGATTTATTCTAGTTTACCACGACACAGAAGTTAAATTATTATTAGTGATAGCAAGAATACTATTAGAAGATGAAAATGATATCTAAGTAAGAAGTTATATTACTGCATCATTTTAATTTGCCATATCTTCTGTTCTGCGGATGCGTGCTCTGGTGAATGTTTAAGTAACTAACAGAATTAGTTAGGAATTATAGACTATAGCTTTCTTTAAAATTATTTTAAACCGTATTTTAAATTAGTGAGTTTTAAACATCAAACGCGGTGTAGTTGTGTATTACTAATGTTAGTCAGATAACGTTAAACTAATTTAAAAACTAACCTTAATATTTAATGTAATAAAAAAATTCCAAAAATTTGCATGAAGGCGTACTTTAGAACATTCTTCTCACAAAATATTAATTATTTGTCATCAACATCAAACTATGGAAAACAGTTCCAAAACTGCTGTAAAGCTTTAAATTCCAAAATGATTAAACTCAATTCTCCCTGCACGCTTAGGGTGCAGAGAGGATTAAAACAGCCCAAAACACAGGTTTAGTAGCTTTCCATAAAGAAAATCAGTTGAAAATCTTTGAACAATAAAAGGTAATTAAACGAAATAATAAATTTGAATTTTATGTTTGCTTTGGAATCAGGTCATCGTTTTATATAAACTGTTCATGAGTTTTGTGTTGTATTTAATAGTAACTAAAACAAAAATATAAATTGTTTTGGGTATCAAAAGTCATTATTAAGAGAAATTGTGATTACTCAATAATAGAAGTAACTCATCCTTGTAAGTCCTAGTCCTCGTCCAGCTACTGACCATCATACTGTCTACATGTGGTGATTATGTGACGGGCTGCAAAGTTGAACGACTATGAAAATGCTGAAACATACTCGTAATACTATTTCATAAAGTTATGTCACACGACATATATCACTAACATATAATAACTGTTCTTCATATTTCATATGGGTGTCTTATTCTTTTATTTGCTCATTATAACAGTTCATAAATTACCATGATGTAAGGATCACGAGGAGAATAATAATTCTAAACAGATTCTCTCGTTACGGCTTTGGTACGGAGAGGATTTTAAAATAAACTTAGTATACAAATTTATAAGCTTTTCCACACTAGTAAAAATTGTAATCGACTAAAATTTACAAAATCAAACTAAAATTTAACTAAATAATATTAAAATATAGAAATTCAATTTCCTTTATAACCTGGAAATTATTACATACTAGCTGAAGTATTCCATTTCTTTTATATTAATAGTCTCTAAAAACTAGGATGTAAACTGATTTGTGTATCAAGAGATAGAGGAATAGTAGATATATCTAAATAATAAAAGTAATACCAATGTGATTCCTGGTCCTGGCCCTGGATGTGGTGCGGCTTCTGGCTATTACATCGTGTTCCTGTTGATGCTTCATTGAAACTAAAACTTGTAACTTAACTAAAAACATTTAAACACTTCTATTCTCTGTTGTGTCCATGGATATTAAATAATTTTTATGCACACACTGTTTTATTCCATCTGGTGTTATAGGATTTGTATTTACCTTAATTAGCTCGTTTGCATCACAACAACAGTTCATATGATTTCTACCTGTCTGGTTACCGATTATTATTATTATATTTTCGGGAGAAAACATGTTAACACAACATAGAGCAAAGTTAAATTGTTAATTACAACAAAATCTCAATGAGGAAACTTTCCATGAGCCCTTGGTAAACATCCCTTATGGGAATAATCTGTGAGGGAGAAATATTACTTATTTAAGCAGATATAAGACAAGGAACATTACAACGGAGTCTATATATACATATATATATATATATATATATATATATATATATATATATATATAGATATATATGCTATGCCCATTGGTGTAACTCGCCACCAGGCGGTGCTGCAAAATATAAAAGCTATCAAAGCATCTCCACATTATAAACTGCAATTACAAGAGAGCTACGTATATTAAATAGCCAAACATTATTTGAAGGCGCTAAGTTTTTATATTTGTCTTTAAAATAAATTTCTGGTTGAACTTTAAGCTTGAGTGTTAGACCACTTTAATGTACGTATATAATGGCTATAAACATACACTTTTGACAGACTTTCTTGACTTCCTTGGCAACACGGTAAACTCTACATCAGCGCTGGAAATATAATAGGTTTGGCTTTTAATTAAACCATACAATAATAGTTTCAAACTCATTGTTGCAATTATTTTTGTTTACTTGAACAACTTGGGTCTACGCACAGGCCACATTGCATATGTAGACCAATTTCCTTAGAGCAAACCTTTCCTCAGGCAGATAAGAAAAAGATTTATTATAAGAAACCTGTTTAGTTGCTTTATTTTTTATTTAGTTTGATAATAATTATTACGTATATAATCTGTTAATGTATATATTGTAAATGGATGGAAATAAACTACTTCATTCAGTTCCCTCACAGTTTCCTTGTCATATTCATACTATGATGATAGTTTTTTTCCAGAATCTTATAAAGGTAAATCCTAATTTCAGTATAACCTATTCAACACGACGTTTGATATACGCTTGAATTGTCGCTACAATAAAGATTAGACTATTAACAAGTATTATCTATTTTTGAGAAGGAACGCATCTTCAATAAAGTATATATATAGCGTATATTGCACGAATTGTACTGGAAAAACTTGTTACATATCTATAAACCACTTGGATCTCTTCAGATGGACGTTGACACCAGATTCCATGGGCCAAGTCTGTGTCAGCGTCAGATTTTAGGCTCAGCACTAAGCGGAAGGTGAAATTGAGTTAGATTTAACACTCGCACGGTTATATAAATTATGTTATTTAATCAATAATATAATATAATTCAAGTAAGCATTGCTGGTATATGCCAGTCAGTACAAACTAGTTTAAGGTCGGTGTCAAAATACAGCCTACTACCAAGTTTTTGTTAGTGTGGCTATAAAACAATGTTTCATTTCAATAGCTAAATCTTTTATGTTTCAATTATGTATATTTCACATGTAACATCTTTATATCTATTGATTCGTACTATGAACATATGGAATCTAGAGAATTCGTCTTCAGGTACTGGGTTTTAGGTGAATAAAAAAAATTAAAAAAATATTTAACTAATTAATATGTATTATAAGTACATTGGCAGTTACATTTATAACTTAATATAGGTTTAATTATTTATTATTTCTTTAGGCGCGAGATGCCTGCATATATACTATATGGATAATAGAACAGAATATATAGTGGAATTATAAATATACTAGCATTTATTGGTACATCAATGAGTCCATCCAGCAATATATTTACTGTCTAAAATAGGGGCATGATGTAATCGTTAAGTATTCATTAGTTGTAGTAATAAAATAAAAAGCCAGGTATTACAATTTTGTCTTTGCTGAACAAAATATTCTAGTTTGGTCAATATTCATTTGGCTTTTAATTTATAATCAAATATTAATCACTCTAAAGTTTTTCCTGTAAAAAGTTTATAAACGGCTATTGTCCACTACATATTTTAAATCAGAAATCAAGAAGAGTAATTTTAAGATATATGTTTTTCTCCTAAAAATATACCACAAAGGAGAACTCATTAAAGTTTACTAATAACATTTTTTTAACGCATTTACATTTTATATCAACAATTGAAACCATCTTTTCGTAAATTAATTACGGTTCTAGTTTTCTTGTAAATGAAATTGTAAATCTTACATCGCATAGTGTCCTAAATTTCAAACGTATATAATTTTATTGCTCAAAGTTTTTATTCCTCAAATAAATGTAAGAGATCACAATTTACAAACCCTTGAGTTGATATTTATTATTATCTAATAAATCAATGTAGGTTTAATAATAATCAACGTAAAAATATAATCAATGTAGCTTCGGATTTATCAATAACCAATAATGCCAAACATTCTAAAGTTACTCTTAAAGGATATAAAGTGTCAAAATACATTGTTATGTGTCAAGACCACCACATCAACTCTCTATATGACATAAACGAGTGTGCTTGCCATCACCTTTAGACCTTCTGGTGGTATGATCAATGTGTAATCGAGATTTAGCATTCTCACTGACAAAAACCTGAGTAATTATAGAATTCTTCTAAAATTATAAAACGTCCTGGATTACGACTGGTTGTTAGAAAATTCGAACAAAGTTACAAACAGTCTACATCTCTCTAGCATATTGAATGTCAATATTTTTTTTCTATTTGCCGTAAAATAGCACCAGAATAATTTGGCGTAAAAAACTAGTTTTTTTTTTTATTTTTTAAACTATAATAGTAAAATTTATTTATCTAATAAACAATATTTAAAGAAAATGCAGAGGATAAAGATCAGTTACAATGTGTGACACATATTGCAAGCAACAAAGAGTATGAGCACTGTATGGTTAACAGAACACTATTCTATTTCAAAAGAGACAAAAAAACACGATTCTTTTAATGCGGGTCTGTTCAGAGAGTTATAACATCATAATGCAAGTCATGTTGTGCAGCAAAAGTAAACTAAATTAAAAACATACAAATTTTAGTATAAAGTATAGACATGAAATAAAAATGTTTAATAGTTTGATTAAGCTTTATCTAATGAATAGCTTTTTGTATTGATAACATAATACACTTACAACAAAGCCAAAATAAAAGAATAGTGGTTCAGAGTCTAATAAAACAATCAAGATTGCAAGAAATACACATTTTTTTCTAAATAAGAATACAAACATACCGCACCAAACAAAATACGATAATTACAGAACGCTAACAGACTATAAATATGATTTTTTTTAAGTAGAAGTGTGCATGTAATAACGGGACATAAATAGTTAGTGACAAGAATTTTTATACTTATATTTAAAGATTGAATTTTCAATATAATTGACTATAAACAACTATCTTTTTAAAGATTTACCAAACGAATGAATGATTGTGTGATTAATTACCTTTTAAACAAATTGCAATACGATTAATAATTCGTGTGGTCCTAGAAAACATATTGTTATAGTAACATAAAATTGGTACAAACTTTTCTGTTGCTTCAGCAGCAACACATAATCGCCAGAGAAATTTGACCGAAACAATTTTAAAACACTATATTACAGCAGATTAGTTACAAAAATTTTAAAAGCTTACTTGCAACCATCCTGAACTTCGCTAAAATTTAATTAAATTAGAACTATACAATAACAAATATTGAAACCATGCACTAAATTATCAGTATTGACCTAAAGAGTAAATTAGCTAAACATTGGTGTATCATTAAAATACGCTCACTGAAAAAAATATTGTAATTAATTTTATATATTTAACAGTTTTACATGATGCGGCAAAGATCTCTGCAGTGTTTTAGTGAATATAAAATTAATAGTTATGTATATTTTGATGTAAAATATTTGATGTAAAAACGTTCTTAAAAGTCTCCGTCACTGCATCAATCCATCTTTAAATACAGTTTAATGCCAGTCCCTAAGTTTTTAACTTTATCATAATAAGTTAGTACAGTTCCATCTACAGTAACGTCACGGACAGATGTAAAAGCGATTGAAGATTGGTAATGAGATATTACATTCGGTTTAGTTTCTACGTGGTTTATTTGGTCTATGTTTCCTAGTCCAGTCCAGCACATTGTTGCTTGGCTAAGACCCAGTAACTAAAATGATTGACTTAAAATACGTAATAAAGCAAAAAATTAAAAGTCTCTAGTGAGTTTTAATATATCAGTACTTTTATTTCATTTACAGTACTAAAACGTTAGTATAACCTTTCTGGTAATGGTTTAGATAAACAGGTTCCTATGTCGATTTAGAACTTATAAGCAGAGAGATGCATTATTCTCATATCGCACAAAGATTCATTCTTTTTAGTCATGAAACAAAAGTTTAATTATTATTTGGTACAGTGAGAATGTACAACATTTAAAGTTGACAATGAAATATAATTTTTGCGTCTCCCTTACTAATTACTTCAATATGATATTTTTATATATTTTACAGAGGAAGAGAGATCTGGTGTAGGTTTTAGTAACCAACCGAACGAATAAAAATCAATAGACTGTATTTTTCTTGCAAAAATTTATATCACTGTATTTTAAGTAATTGGGTTTTAACAATTTAACATGAATTAGTAAGCCTATACTCATTTAGCCAGCTAGCACATACTAGTTTCAATTAATTTTCAATATATAGACTTCTAAAACGCTAAAGAGATTGCTTCAAACAATAAGTGAGGTAATACTTATCACAAACAGCTGTATACTTTTTATCAACTACGTAAAAGAGTCACAAAATCAATATTGCCTTGTGTAATAAACGTATATTAATTTTGATCACCTATTCTCCCTAGACTCTTTTGTTACATAGAGGATTAATAACAGCTAAAACTAAGATTAATAACTTCCCTATACAAAAAACGAAGAGAAATTCGTTAAAAATTACAATCCTTACATAATACGAAAGAAATTGTACGAAATAATAAACCAATATAAAAATTCTCATTAAAAATAGGATGTTAAATTCTTAGGGTAAGACGAAATAGTGAGAGCGGAAATCTTGATGTGTAAATGTTAAAATTACTCAGCCATGTGAGTCCTGGTCCTGTTCTGCCTCTGGCCACTGCATCGTGTTACTTGTAGTGCTCCTCTGAGTGCTGAGTTAATGGACCAATAAGGAAGTTGCGATTGATCAAATTAATATTTTACTTTGATATCATTGTACATATACGTGTTTTTGTGCGATGAAAACAAAGTGGCGGCCACTGAGAAATAAAATTTGCCTACGCAATTAAAAATTATGAAATATCAAATTGTGAAGACACATTAAAGAAACTCGATGAAAAAAGAATTTACTTAAAAGAAGTTTATTACTTTTACACACCAAAAAGACGTGCTGATAAAGTCACAAATATGTTACAAGTGTTGAGACAGTAACTATTAATGTTAAAAATCGAGAATTTTACTGTAGCAGGCAATATGTTTGTGTGACCCCTGTCTGGATATGCAGTTTTTCCTATCTTAAAAGGGAAATACGCATACTAGTAATCAAATGTATCCTAATACCCGTTGGTTTAGTTGGATTACGTTGGATGAATCAATGCGAGGAAGTTATAGAAGCATTGTGAGGGTTCTTCACGTGTTTGTAATTTCCGCTTGAATGACGTTAATGATTTCCTCATTATAATGTTATTTACTAGAGTTTCAATAACAGTAATGGTGTTTAGCCTATTATTTAAAGTAACAATTTGAGTTATAGTTTTTTTAACATGTGTCGTACACCATCAATAGAAGAAACGATTTATCTATTCCAGTAATGAAGCAGAACCACATAACTGACAGTATAAAGTATAAAATAACATGGTAGGTATTTAAAGTATAAGATGCTAAATCCAAATCTCTAATAATGTTTTACGTTTTTCCTAATTACACACCCACATTTAAAATGTGTGTAGACAAAACAAAAATTTGTTAAATTCACTGACCGATTAAGTTGATACCTAATTTTTTTAATTAAATTATAAAAAAAACTAATTTTAAAGGTAAATATTTAAAAAATGAAAATATTCTCAGAAATTTATTTAAAACAAAGAACCTCTTAGGTCAAAAAATGTCTCGAAAACTATTCGAAACAACATATCCTATCATTTAAAATGTGATCCCGAAGGTCCTCCATAGCGATTTATTATATTTTGACATACGAGTATAAGATAGCTAAACAACTGCTTATAGTGAAATTAAATATATAAAGGTGAAGATCTAACCGAATTAAACGTTCCTACAACTGTATCACTTCAATTAGCTATTTCATTTCTTTTTTAAGGTGGAAGAAAGCTCTGGTGGCAATCGCAATAACTAATATAGTAACAAAGTTAAATTTTGAGATCTTATTTCTTTAAAAATTGTACTCGTCCGTTTTCAGAAATTATTGGGTTCAAACAACTAAACATAATTAAGTTACGAATTGCAATCTTAACTTCAACTTAAGCATCCATTAATTTCAACTTAGTGTCAATATTTACCCTGCTATGAAATGCCAGGTATCTTTCAGGTGCCTATAAGACAATAGTTCTCTTAGTAATTTTTAAGCTTGTTATCAAATACGTATAAATGGGTCAAAAAAACATTTTAGTAAACGTGAATGGAATGACATCGTTAACGGATTATTTTTGTACAATTATAGTACAAAAGGTTAATGAGAACCAAAATCACAAGTTATATCTGTAAAGAGAACAAAGAAGCGTTATTTGTCAAATTGATTCTTTTCACAAAGCAAGAAATCAACTCATTACAAAATCCACAAATGTTTAAAATTCACTTCACTGGCAACGCGATATCATTTTATAAAAACAGTTCTTTTGATTTGTGCTGTTTTAGTGTCGATAAAAGTTTCAGCAGAAACTAAAATAATAAAATTAACTCATCTATAAGTCCTGGTCCTGGGACTGGTTATCGGAATCCTGGTAGAGATTCTCGTACCTGCGTATTGCATATAAAATTGAAATATGAAAAAATCCTGGTCCAACTTCTGGACTTTAAATTTTGTCTTTCATGATGCTTCACTGATAATGTGACGGTTAGTGATTTTAATAATTAAAACGTTGGAATTTATTGAAAACCATTGCAATAATTGTCCTTTGTTTTTTCCATGGATAATAAATATTGTTAATGCATACACTGTTTCGTATTGTCACCAGTTGCTTTCTATTTTTATTTTTAACTTCACTTGTTTACGTTATGACTACTACTAACATTGAACCAAGTTCTGTTACTTGATTACTTATTTTTAGTGTTGTCCTTCTTTGATTTAAGTGTATGTGATAAGGTATTATTGTTTGGAGAAAATACTCGGGACAATTATTGGATGCGTCATGTAATTGCTAAATATAGTATATCTGCTAAAAAAAAACTCTTTCATAGATGTTTGTTTTCACTTTGAAGTTTCTAATTCAAGAACCCTACATCAAGTTAAATTTCCACTGAAATTTTAGTTTCTTTAAGGAAAACAAGTTACTGTATTAATACTAAGCAAACTAAGCATAACTAAGCAAAGATTAATTTTTTATTGGCGTGATCATAAAGGGTAAATTTAATTTCATTTCATTTTGAAATATTTTTGAACTGTATATAATTATAAAATCCTGTGAAATACTAAATGTCTAACTATTGTCACACAAGCTTAACCCTCTCTACTTAGCTGTGCAACATTGATTATCCTCGTGTACTTAAACTAGTTATCACTTTATTATTACTAAGCAAGTCACGGCAGTTACATTTTTTATTCTTTTGAATAAAAAAAATAAACTATGACTCCTATTCAGATATACAGGGCGTTTACTAAAGGTGTTACAATATTGTGGTATTTTGTTCTAAACTATTCTATTTTGTTCTGTGATTTTTACCAAAAAAGCTATTATCTTTTTATAGCAGTAAAGATAAAGTTATGAAACTTTGCAGTTGTGTTGAACTTTAGTATGCCCATTTGATAAAAAAATATGAACAAATTATTTTTACCCGTTCCAAAATGGCAGCCAATCATTTGTTTTTATGTTAAATTCCGCAAAATCGATACCCTGTATGAAAATTTTACAAGAACATTAAAATGATATAAACTTTATTCTAAATATAATAACAGTGGTTGTATCATTTAAATCGAATATAAAAACTACCAATCACAATACCATGTTATACAACATTTCATATTCAGGGAATATGTCAAATTAAAAAAAAAAATAACATTTAATAATTATAAATTATTTAAGTATTAGTTGTACAGTAGAAAAAAAAACACTCAAAAGATAGGGTAGTTCTGACTTTGACACAACAACTTATAAGAATGCTCAAAGTAGCGTCCTCCGTTAAAAATGCAGGCATCAAAAGCGCCTCCTCATTGACTGGCGGACTCTTTAAAAAATTCCAAGTGTCTGCTGGATTCTACCAATGTCATTTAATACCCTCGCTCGCAACTCTTAGATGTTATCTATGGGAGTAGAATAAACCAGTGACTTGAGGTGGCCCCATAGAAAAATGTCTAAGGGGTTAGGGTCGGGGAACTTAACAGGCCAAGGAACTGGGCCTCCACGACCGATTCATTTTTTCTTGTATGCTCTATCCAAATAGTTTCTAACATTTAAACTGAAATGGGCTGGTGCCCCGTCTTGCATAAACCACATATTATTGCAGGTGTTCAATGGCAAATCGTCAAGAACATTTGGAAGGTCACCAGTCAAAAACTGTAAATATGTCTGGCCGTTAAGAATATTTGCTAAAAAACTTACAAACACTTGTCACCAATTATACAAGCCCAAAAGTGTAAAGAAACCTGATATTGGTGACGATCCTGTGTAATGTGGGTTATCAATGGACCAAATGTGTGAGTTGTGAGAATTAACAATCATGGTTCTTGAAAACTAGTCCTCGTGTGTGAAAAAATTTGAATCACACATTTTTTTTATAAACCACTTACAAAGCTGGATTCGAAGATGGTAATCAAAATGTAACCGTGAGTGAATAATTAAATGTTTATTTTTACTCTCATATTCCCAGAGTATATAATGTAAAACATGGTATTATGTTTGGTGGTACTAATTTGTTTTTTTATTCGATTTTAATGAAACAACCACTGTTACATTTAAAATAAAGTTTACGACATTTAATTAATCTTGTAAAATTTTTATACATGGTATCGATTTTGCGGAATTTAACATCAAAATGTATGATTGGCTGCCATTTTGAAACGGGTAAAGTTAATTTGTTCATATTTTTTTCTAAAAATGGGTACACAAAATTTAAACGCAACTGCAAAGTTGCTCAATTTTATCTATACTGGTATAAAATATATAAAATTGTTTTGGTAAAAATCACATACAGACAGATGGACGGAAAACTAAAGGTTTTAGGTCATACCTCCATATGAAGTTTTTAGCTCATTTTCATGTCTATAACCCAATACTACAATATTGGAACACCTTTATTAAACACCCTGTACTATGTGGTTTTACTTTCTTTAACTATATCGGAGAAGTTTTAAAATAATCAATTGTTCCATAAGCGTTTTTGTGTTTGAAAAGGTCTCCATGTCCTGACAGACGTAAAGGCTTTTACTATTTCAATTTATTCTCTATTTTATGAAGGAATCACTTCCCTTACGAAAATCCTGAGATGTTTAAAATGTAGAATATTAAGCCATTCTTAACTCTCAGATATATGACTTCTTTAAAGACAATAAAAATTTAATGGCCTTTCCACATTAAGATACAGTCTATTAATTTAAAAAACTGAACATAAAACGAATAATTCCACAAATTCTATTTTCTACACGTCATAACATTGTCGAACGTCTTTAGTTTTAAGAATACCATTACAAGTATACAATTTATGAAATGTTTCAAAATTTGTATTATCATTGTGTGTTTGTATAAATACTAAAGATGTTTAAGTACCTTAGTACTCAACCACTTTGTATACATCATTCGACGAGAACATTGGGAACTTTAAACGAAAAATATAATTCTTATCGTGTTCCAACACAAATTTAACCCTCATGTATCTTTTATTTTACGAAAAAAGTTACTAAATCATTAAGCATACGTATGCAAAATAGAAATTTCTGGAAATTGGGAATTTTGAAAATTAGTAATGAGTGTGGGAGTAAATGAGGCCTTTTTGATATAGAAATAAATATTTATTATAATTTTATTTTAATTTTTCGTACTTGAATATTATTTCCATTCACCGGTTTTTAACCTCTAGCGCATTTTAGTGAATTAATTAAGCTTTCAAATGTTGAAAAACATCCATATCCACCTACTTGTATTATACTTAATTTATAAGTTGTAACTAAGTTATAAGTTAATTTATATACTAATTATAAGTGCTAAACTCAAAACCTTCAACTCTCAATTAAATCAGAAGTCTTTAGTAGCGATTTACTCTCGTTACTGCTATTCGTTTAATTACTGCTATTCGTTTAACGCAAAGAGGTTGTCAATGTTTCATCTAGAAGTTTAGCGTGAACTCTTTATTAGGGGACATTGTATATCTGCCATTTATTTCGTAGTTTAACATTATTGTAAATATTCATTTGAATTTCATTACAGAGGTCCTCTTGGGCTCATAATAAAAATTAAACGTGTATTTATATTTAAAAATAAACTGATAAAATATGGTAACTATTGTCATAGTTTTGTGTTTACTTTCGTTACATTTAAATATTAGTTTTGAAATTCCAATCTTACCATATGAATAAATTTAATTATTATGATCCAACACAAAAGCGCCGTTAGAAATTAATGATAATATATAGGTAAAGCCTTATTCCTTTATATGACGTGTCCTTCAAAATATATTATATATTGGAGTAAGTGAACGAAATTTCTAGTGTTAGTTGGTTTATTATCAGCCTGACACTAAACCAACTGTCAGGCTGATAATAGCCTCCTGTTTTGAGGTAATATTTAAAACCATTTTACACAGTTCGAATAGTGTGCCTGCAATTTTTTGTCGCTTTTTTCAGTGGAATGTGGCACCTTAATTTGCTGATGCTTTGGTATTACAATTTGAAGAACTAATGTTAGTTTCAAGTAGAGTGTTGTTTTAATAGTCTTAAATATAGAAACTAATTTTGTCATAGATGTAATGACAAATCAGAATACGACTAATGTATAAAAATCTTGGTTTTGGGTATACAGCATTGTTTTGATACGAGACACATGCTCATGTGCACGTTTTTTGGTTTCCGAGAGGTTTGGTGTACTCGGAGCACTGCCTTTTGTATTCTGGATTTAAATATGTACTGATGATTTTGTATAACATAAATTGCCAAAGAAGATGTGTGCTACGGTTATGCAGCACACCAGCAGAGTGCCCTCTCGATTTAGGTGTTTAGCTGCTGCATTACTCCCCAAAAGTACTTGTTTTATTTCATCATGAAACAGAAATTTCATTATTATCAGTTACAGAGAGGAATTTAAATATTTAAATGTAGTAATATAATCGAATTTGACATTTCTAGTACTGTATAATTGAAATTGGCCTGTTGTTATATCTTGTACTGCGAAAGAGAACTCTGGCGTGAGTTTCTATAACTATTAGAATGAGTTAAAACTTCTACAACATATTTATTTCATAATTTTTTAGAACTAAGTTTTTAATTATTGAATTATAAATTTTTAACAAAAATGAGTTACCGTAAACAAGGGCTACTTTGGCCCTGGGGTTCTTCTTTGGCCCAAAAGCAAAATAAAACGAAACACGTTTTTTTGAGCGATTTGTGGCAGTATCTGAATTAGTCTCGGTTGGTTCCGTTAGGTGGTAGTATCAATCAAACTGCCTGATAGTTTAACTGATTCCCCAGTTTGTTGCTGAGCAGCAACACCACAAGTTGTGTGTCTCGTGTAAGCAAGTGAAATTTTAACCTTCAAAACTTCTTCCTGCAGAAGACGCATTTCTTCAGGAACTACTAATGTAAGTATGTTTTTAGAACACTTTTAAGTTACTAATGTTGTGCTGTAGTTAGACCTTCGTGAAACACAAAGTGACTTCCCATTTTCATGTATTTTTAAATCAGGTCTGGTAACCTACAAAGTACGACTTACTTTGGCCCAGCTTTTTTTTGGGCCAAAGTAGGTCGTACTGTTATAAACCTGTTTTTTTAGCGGTAAAGTTCTATAAATAGCCTGCAAAATGGTTAGGTAGTGAATATATTTCTATTGCATGTGTTTGGTTTCAGCTTTTTCAAGATGCCCTACAACTACAAACGTCTCCCCAGGAGCCGAAAATATGCTGACTACAGCAACGAACATCTTCAAACTTGTCTAGAAACCATCAGATCTGGTGAAATGACAGAGGCAAGCTGCAGAAAATTTCAGGATACCCAGAAGCACTATTAAAAACAAATTGAAGAACTCATTTTCAAGTTCCCCAGACCATCCTAAAGTATTTTCTCAAGAAGAATTAGCTTTTGCTAGTCATATCGCCAAAATGTGTTAATATGGTTTTTCCACTGGATGAACTTGATTTGAGGTACGTCGTAAAGTCCTACCTAACTAGAAAATGAAAGACTGTACAATGTTTTTTGTAACAATGTTCCGGGCCGTGACTGGGTTGTCATTTTTAAAGAGACGCCCTCAATCAAGTTTTCGTCTAACATCAAACGAAATCGAGGTCCCAACTACAAATGTTAAAGACCTAAAAACAAACAATGAAGACATGAAGGAACTTGTAGTAAAGGACAAATTTGTTGTTGTTCATTGGAATGGACTCCGATTCCCAGGGTTGGTGCTCTCTGTGGCGGAGGAGGAAGCGACAGTGGAGTGTATGGCGCCGACTAAGAAATTTTGGAAGTGGCACCAAGAAAAGGATACCTTATTTTACAAATGGTGTGTGACATTTTAAAAGTTATTCAGCCATCAAAGCTTGTAAAAAGAGGCCTTTTTAAGGTTGATTTCATTTAAACATAAGACATTCCTTTTTTGAAATAAATTTAAGTTTTTTAAAACGGTTTTTACATTTTTTACTCATTTATGTATTTTTAAATTGGTGTTAAATATTACTATTATCATTAAATAACATGTGTTTTTAAATACCCAGGTCCTTCTTTGTCCCATGCCTTTATACCACTATTATTCTATTGAAAAAACTACCTTGGGCCAAAGTTACCCTACCCTTAAGGTAACATTGGCCCAAATCTTAAAAATAAATTAAAAATACAAAACAAATTTTTAGGTCAAAAAGTGTGCAGCATCTAAAATATAACATGTTATACTTGTATTAAAAGGTTACCAGGACTTAAATTAAGTAAAATATTATTTTCTTATAAGGTAAATCGTATGAAATTATTCAAAAGTGGGCCAGAGTAGCCTATGTTTACGGTACTGTTTTTTATGTGTTAAATAAAAAGCATTGACTAATGTAAACTCATTACGAATATCTTGCTCACTACAAATGCTAGAAAGATTGCTGGAAAACACAAGTAACAAAATGTTTCTCTTTAACAGTTATATATTTTTTTATAAAACTGCAAGAAAACTTCCAAAATATGTTAGTAGTGGAGGGCTTCCTGGAAGCCACCGACCAAGACGACTTGCCAGAACCGGACGAACTGCCCACCATCACGGAAGCTGATGTCGCCGGCGCCCTCGCTAGACTTCGCCCGAAGAAGGCCCCGGGAGCAGACCGACTGGGCACCCCAGCCCTCAGAAGACTGCCAGAATGGGTCGTGAAATGGATAACCTCCCTCTTCAACTCCTGCCTCCGACTCACACACTTTCCCAAACCCTGGAAGCAGGCAAAGCTTATCCTACTCCCGAAGCCTCTTAAAAACCTCACTCTACCCGACAGCTACCGCCCAATCTCCCTCTTACCTTCTTTGTCAAAAATCCTAGAGCGACTCATTCTGGCCCGCTTCCCCGAGGACTTCCACACGGAAATCCGCAAAGAGCAATACGGCTTCCGTCGGGGTCACTCCACCACCCTCCAACTGACTAGAGTGTTCTCAGACCTCACTGACTCCCATAACCAGGGACTGGTCACCACTGCAGTCTCCTGGATGTCAGCAAGGCTTTCGACCGCGTCTGGCATCAAGGGCTCCTGTACAAGTTGGCCCACAGTCCACTTCCTTGCAGTTTGTTTCCGACTTCTCCAGTCTTACCTAGCAGGACAGAACTTTCTCTGTCTCCACGTCGTCCCTCTCGGCCCATCACCGCGGGCGTGCCACAGGGATCTGTACTGGGCCCAGTGTTATACCTGTGGTACACAAAATGACATCCCAGTCATTCCCAGGATGTCTCTCGCCCTCTACGCTGACGACGCACTGTTCTACAGTGTCGGCCACCATCCGCCAATCATGTGCCTACATGAGAAGGCAAATGGAACATCTGGACACCTGGCTGAGGAAGTGGAAGGTCACGATCAACACTCAGAAGACCGAGGCTATCTGCTTCACCAAACACGCCGCAGTATCCGGCCCAACGCGAGAAGATTCACTTGCAGGGGAACCAACTAAGGTGGACCAAGTCTATTAAATACTTGGGAGTCGTGCTCAACAGAACTCTGACGACTGGACTTGCCACCAAAGGGAGGATCCGCCTTGGAATGGCCGCCCGTCAAGGGCTGTCGGCCCTACTGAGACCTCACTCCGGACTTCCCACCAACACGAAGCTGCTGCTCTACAATACGATAGTCCGCCCCATCGTGACATACGCGGCTCCTGCCTGGTATCGACACACCTCCAAGACGACCAGGAAAGCACTAGAAGCTTTCTAGAACAGGACACTCCGCCAACTGACGAACACACCATGGTTCGTTGAAAACACGATCGTCCTACGGTCTGCAGGACTACCCAGCCTGCATGACTTCATCACTGGCCAGGCGAGTGCCATGTATGCAGCAGCAGCTGAATCCAAGTGGGATCACATCCGTGAGGTGGGAAACCAGGGAATCCGTTCCATCCGTGGAAAATCCCACAACTGAAAGCAATATTAGACGACCCACCCTAGAAGACTAAATCAACTACAACAAAAACCAACGACTCTCCACTTCACTTCATTACCCAACATACTACACTACTTTTCACCGACCTAAATATTAAAACCACACACTCAACAATTCCCCACGACCAACACAAAACTATCCCCTCTTGGGGCTGGACGTACTGACGACTAGTAGCCATTCTGCTTGTTGCAGAGACGCTACCACAGAAGGGACAAGAGTCCCGGCCTACCCGCTGCCTGCTGCCTGCCTGCCTATATGTTAGTGACTGACTCGTACCAAATAATGTAATCTGATTCTCTCTGTACTATTTGGGTACTAAGAGGATTTTACATAGCACCAAAAACAAATTTGTAGCTTTTACACAAAATACAACAATTACGTTTATTAACTATATTTTAATTAGTACTTTTTAGCACTACATATGAAATATTCCCGTATTTTGTGTTGTAAATAATACTAGCTAAAATAGGATGTAAACTGCTTTTGGTATGGCAAAATAGCGAATAAATCTATGATTAATATTGAATTAAAGTAACTCATCCTTGTAAGTCCTGGTCCTGCTTATGGCCATCACATCGTGTTCCTGGTGTTATTTCCTCGACTAGCTGTGAGTTGAACGAAGTAGTAATGCAGTAACATAACACTTTAGAATTATTTAAAAATCGTTTAAATTATAAATATTACGTTGTTTCCATGGATATAAAATAATATTTTACGTAAACTGCTGCGTTTCACCTGCCCCTTATATTGCTGACGTCACACTTATTTATAACACTAAACAAAACGCTTGTTATCTGATTACCCCTAACATGTACATTTTAATGTGTCAAACATGTGAATAAAACATAATTAGAAAGGTTATAATGAGATATTAACGTGTCTAAATTTACGATATTTATGCTACAATAATAGTGTTTAGATACAAGATCTCGGGAAACTATTAGAAATGACATTTTATACTATTGCTAATTATTATATAATAGTGTAGTTTTGAAATTCTAAAAACCATTATATCAAATAAGACGACTTTAATGCTTCACTAATCATATTTGATTTTATATTTTCAATCCAAACTTTTAGATTTTTAATAAGCACGCTAACCCTATTGGACATATTAAATTTTACATTTTTATTACTTAGACACAAAAAAGTTTGCGTATTAGAATTTTAAAGTATTGCCTACAAGGTTTCATGAAACTAACTTCCAATTTAAAAATAAAGTATTTTGCCTCTAACCGTGGTACAGAACAAAATGTATTCTAGTATTCTGTATATCCGCAAGTAAATATCATTTGTCGCAGTAGGTTTAAATAGTAATGGCAAGTACGATATGCTATCTATACTCGTATAGATGGCAGCAATAATATTTAACGAATTTGAATATTATACTAACTTATAATATACTTATGTTTTGCTTTATGGACCATTCCCAAAACGCATTTAATAAACGAGTGTCACAATAGGCAACACAGTTACATTGTGAGATATTTCTGTATGTCGATTTATTATCATGTGTCATAATTTCCTTATCTTATAAATAAAAATGAATAGCAAAATGTGTTGCTAAGCGCAAATCTTGAGAACGGCTGGATCACTTAGGTTAATTCCTTTTGTAAAATGTTCATTGAAATCGATAGAATGTTTTTATGAAGCAAAATATAAGAAAAGGTACCTTGAATATTTAAAAATTCAGAAAAAACGTAGTTATTTACATTTCATAATCCTAATTAAACTGGCAGTAAACAGCTGTTAACACCTTCAGCTATAGTTCGAGAAATATGCTGAAAGAACTGTTAACATTTAAAATTGTTTAAATTTTAGTTAACAGTGCTTGATTACTAATGTAATGCAGATAGTAAATAAAAAAATAATATATACAATTTACTCTACATTGCGTCACTGACGATTCATTTAGATTATATTTAAATAATGCAAAGCATTTTAAATATAATTCAAAAACTGCAATGTAACAATCCATAATGAACAAAGTTGTGAATGTTTTCACACAATTTATTTTAAACTGGTGGGCTTCCTTGATATTTCAATATGGAATTTTAACATTGACTTTTAGAAAAACAGAGATATGAACACTAAAATTCCTCAAAGATTCCTAGGGGTCCCACTAATGTGGACTAAGTCCATCAAATACTTCGGAGTCGTCCTCAACAGGACTCTTACGACTGGGCTTGCCGCCAAAGGGAGGATCCGCCTTGGAATGGCCGCCCGTCAAGGACTCTCGGCCCTACTGAGACCTCACTCCAGACTACCTACCAACACGAAGCTGCTGCTCTAAAAAAACGATAGTCCGCCCCATCGTGACATACGCGGCTCCAGCCTGGTATCCACACATCCCCAAGACGACCAGGAAGGCACTAGAAGCCTTCTAGAACAGAACGCTCCGCCAACTGACGAACACACCATGGTTCCTCTGGAACGCGGTCGTCCTACGGTCTGCAGGACTACCCGGCCTGCATGAATACATCACAAGCCAGGCTAGAGCCGTGTATGAAGCGGCAGCTGAATAACCGTGGGAACGAATTAGTGAGTGGACAACCAAGGAAGCCGTCCACCCGTGGAAAATCCCACAACTGAAAGTCATACTAGATGACCCACCCTAGAAGAAAGAACAACAAAAACCAACTGACTCACCACTTCACTACTCAACCCACCAGACTACTCGAAAGCGACAGAAGTTTAAAAGTACACAATTAACAACTCCCCACGACGTAACGCAACAATAGCCCCACTTGGGGCTAGACGTACACATAGCCATTCTGCTTGTTGCAGAGACTCTACCTCAGAAGGGACAAGAGGCCCATAATACCCGCTGCCTACCTGCCTGCCTAGATTTGGAGGTTTTCAAGAAGACAGTTGTAAAGTGATTCTTTCTGTACACTTAGAGTACTGAAGGGATTTAAAACTATAAATCACAAATTCTTTCAGTTCGGCCACAAAACATACGAAAGTTATTTGTTGATCTCAGTCAACCACTAGTAAACCTATAATATACATATGTGGTATAAATTAAAATATATAGACTATAATTCTACTCAAATCTGTACAACACCGTTTTTAAAATCATTGACTTTAAACAAATTAACGCAACACGTTCTGAATTTTCATCCTAAATGAGCTAACATTTAATAATTTAAAATTATCTTCAATATATACACTACAATAAAATGCTTGAAAGATTACTCTCAGACACGTTTAAGAAGATAATTCTTTTGTTAATCTTTACACCTTTTATAAAATATATGAGAATAGATATTAAAACATTTGGAGGTTTTAGAGAACATAGTTGTGCCATGAGGGTCAGATGTGACCGGCAGTAAACTACCTCTAAAGGCCGTGCTCATCTGACTGCCCAACCCTGTAATTGCCAAATTTGGACAAGTACTTTATTTACCTACTGTAAATGCTATGTTCATTAATAGTAAGTTATGTGTAAACTGCATTGAAATCTATTGAATATAATGAAATTTCAGCGTCGGCCAGATATGGCCGGCACAACCTTTTTCTTTCTAGATTTGTATTGAAAATATTACTGCCGGCCAGATCTGACCGTCTGTTGTTTTCTCTTTGTTGCACAAGTATTTCGTCGACCAATGTGGGTATTAGATGAAGCAGCTGATAAACAGCTATCTACTTTCCTGTGCGCGCAACTATTCTTTTTCTGTGGCTGTAACTAGCATTGCACTACGAGCATTCCCGCCAAATCTCTTTTACGTCTGCTAATAACTAGTGTTCATGTGTTGTCTTTTCTTTTTGGTTAGTGTGAACTAAACTTGAGTAAATGACTTCATCATGTGTAATAGAGATGTGAGTGATGACCGTATTCAAAGACTTTTGGACTGTCCAATGTCGAGATCCTTATGACATTGAAAGTGAGCGAAACTTAGGTTATCTTAGTGGCTCAAGTGCTGACGACACGGATGAAGATCCGGACTTTTTGCCAAGCGAATCTGAGCACAAAAGTAGTGATGGTGAAGGTGAGTCTGCCATGGAAATGGAAACCAATGATGTGAACAGTGACGGTTCTGGTGTAAAATGACGGTAATGCCATGTTCAAGCCATTAGTGATAGTTGGGGTACAACAAGGGAAAGATGGAAATCAATGTATCTGACCAAGCATCATCGTATGGCCGCGTAATAAAAGTGTTATAATTTCAGATATAGTTATTTCTAAATTTTTCATCTATTACAAATGTTTGCCGTTTAAGTCTTCAATATTTTATCTTATTTCAAAGCTGCCATTTCTTTCTGATGAATAAAGGTTATTATATGTATATATACCTGTGCTTGTATCACAAAATCTCCACCACCGGGTCGTCTCCCCGTAATTGTTATTGCAAGTGACAGTAAAATTGTATATCATATTCATTTTTTACAATAACATTAAGTAAAATTTGGGACTTTCCATACCAAAATCATCTCATCTAGACATACATTTTGTTCATTTGAATAAATTCATTGCCAATTACTCTCACTTCAGTCCAGGATTATTCTAATGATTGTATGGCCTCCCAGTTTAATTAAAAAAACTCGTCCACACTATAAAATTCCAACGACGCCAATCAGCATTTCAAGTGAAATTTTACGTGGTATGTTGTGATTGTTGTATAAAAACCTAGGCAGTAAAATAGCTGTAAAATACTGTGGAAATTTGTATATTTCATCTGCTATTGTTAAAAAAATATTAAGGTTTTCCAGAAACTTATTATAAACCCTGTGTATAATTCCTTTAATGAATTATGGTAGTTTAGGGTTTTTGGGATAATGATCGGAGGAATGCACTAATAAAAGTTTCGTCACGTTTTCGGAAAACAATAGTAAATCTATGAAGTAAGTAATGTTTGTCTCAACTTTTTGATATAACCTGTATCTAAAAATATTAAAACATTAATAAACAAACAGGTGTAGTAGTTAAGCAAATTCTAACATACTTTTAGATCTTTTAGAGAGCGGTATAAAGATATCGGGTGTAAAATATCTTCGTCCCTTTAAGAAAATAAAAATCATTTATACAAATATTTAAAATTACTGTTTTAGTATTGTAATAAACTGAACAACTAGTAATTACCATTTATTTCAGGGCTTGGTATTTGTACTGTTAAGCGAATATTAATAAAATTGAACTTCTATTGTTAAATTTGCTAGGCAACATAAATATATAGTTTTTTTAATTTATTGGAAGATAATTGATGACAGTAGTAGACGTATAGTAATCTGGAAAGGAATTTCATGCTGAAGCGAGGGGTGTCTCCGGTGTTGTGAGTTATCATGTTATAAGTAGATATTCCAGATATATCGAGCCATTCTGTACAATGCTTGAGGTTTAGTCAAATTTATAGTTAGATAGTGCTCACCAAAGGACTTTAGTAGCACTTTCTGAATGTTAGATGTGTTCTGGTTTTTTCAGGTATTTCTGTCTCGCGGGCATACTGGATCACCTATTGTAACATTAACTCCAGTGGTCATACTACCTTCTTGTGTGCTTGAGAGTGTGCTTGTGCGTGTGAATGAGTCTTGAGAGTGCGTGTGCATGTGAATATACGTGTGCATGTGCTTCTTGAGAGTGTGTATGTGACATCCACAGACTTCTTACTCTACAACTTCTCTTCAATACACAACACTACTCAGGTAGCTAGCTATGTCTCAGTTTCAAGTAATTTATGGAATTTATAGATGTTTTGAGATTATTGTAACTAAATGTAATATAACTAGACAGTAATTTTTTACAATAGTGTAACACGCTGACTGAGATAGATGTATTATGACGCCAGAGGCTGAGATTACTGGTCGGTCTCAGATAGTACAGAATAGCGGCGGAAGTGTTAACTACAATATACACTACCACTACCACTACTACTACCACCACCACTACCACTACTGGTGGATAGTGTGTGTGTGTGTGGTGTGTGTGTGGTGTGTCGGTGTTGTACAATTAGAGTGTTCCAACCTTATTTATCACTTTTATATATTTGTTGTCACATTATTGCGTCAGCAAGAAGTGACTTCGTCCAAAAGTTAGGGTAGGAAGAAAACAGGCTTGAGTAGCGAACTCGATGAGAAATTGAGATTGAATTTATCTTCTGAAATCGGAAGTAGAGTCGCGGTACTGTAAATGACCTGCGAATAATAGGCTTACTATTGTCCAAGTTGCTATATTTCCTCATTTTGCTCGAAATTCAAATCTATGTATACATATTAAAAACAAAAACATTATTAACATACGGTCAGGACATATTTACTAATACCTTGACTTATCAGCGGTTTTTGTTTTAGAAGCTATTGCTGATGATTTCTTCGGTATTGTAGCTTAAAAATCATTATTAATAGCTTACGAAATTTATATTTTCAGTGGATATTGCTCTTTCCCGTAATTCTTAATTCTATGAATATTTTACCAAATAATAATAATAGTCAAGATATTTTATTACATTAGGTATGTATTTAATGACTGAATTATAAAGCAAAATCTAGGACAATACGTATCTACGTAAAGTTTATCTAATGGTAGAGGAGGTTACAGGAGCTAAATCTTTTTATTATTAATATTTTTAGGTGTTTTAAGTATAATATTTATGATGTATGTATTTACAGATTATGACTTAGCAGACGGTTGGCCTGGCAGCATCTTCACCACTCATCACACCTTTCATTTTTCCAGGTAGGCAACTAAAACACGTTTAAAAAGAAATATATTTTTAATTTGTCTAAACCTAGGCTTCAGAATGGCTCGGTTTGTTAATTTTAAATTTGATAGTTAGTTCACCCCTCATAGTTAGGGTTTAGCCTACTTATTGTGATAACTTACCTAGTAGAAGTGCTAGACTACTTTACTTGATTGATGTTTTAATTTAATGATGAGTCATAATTCGACTATTATAGTTACTACTATAGTATCACAGATTTGAAATTTTAGCAGCGTTTTAGATATTCAGTAGGTCTATACTTGGGAATGAAGATAAAAAAATCTTGGAAGATATGGAACACTTATTAAATTTAGAATAATAATTTCTAGTTAAATTTACTTTAATGAGCAAAGTATGAGCTCTATTTGTTTGGTTAAATTATTTTCTTACTCATAATTACTATAGACCGCCTCATGGTATATTCCTTTTCGAATCTGTTACTTGGTTGGCGCGACCGCGTATGCCTGTCTGTCTAGCTTTCTTGCTCTTCTGTCTATCTGAATATCTGTACATTCTATAAGAATAAGTGTATGATCTGTCTAGCCTTGTACGCACTGACTGTGTGAGACAGAGTACACATTTTATAGTACATTTTACAATCATTAGGCACTATTAATTCGCAGTCATTCGTAAAAATTATGAATGGAATAGTTATAAACCATACTCGTCATAAGTTGTCTATAAAGGCATTTGTTATCAATATATTTATATTTTTGTATATATTAGGTACTAGGCATTGTGCTTTAATAGTTTCACATTCTCAACGATATTAACCTCATGCCAGTACACTAGTTATTTGTTCCTTGCTTTTTTTAAATTATACATTTAAATAAATAACAATCGAGATTTAATACAAAACATGTTATTTAAACAACTCAAAACTCTGTTTCAATTGAAGTATAAATTTTAACTTTAACTCACTTGTAATATACAATCGCATTTCTGTACTTTAATATAAATCAAATTTTGAAACTATCCAGCTCATATTACAATGTACAGCATCGTTGATAGCAGATTATCGCTTGCATTTTATAAAATAATCCTTGAAAACCTATCAAAATTTATTTTATTTCAAACGGAAAATGTGAAGCCTGTAATAAATTGGTTAAAATATCTTAATAATAATAATATAATAATATCACTTTGTTGCGGTAGCAATTATAAAATTGCATACAAACGTCATAAATAAATATTTAAATAATAAAAAGGTAGGCCTACACTTCATTCACTCACGCACAACACAGTCACATGTTTCTCATATTCATTCTCAACAGACAATCCTGCTACAGCTACACCCAAAACCAGAGGATTGATATTGTTAGTTTTGAATTTCGTCCCAGCGGCTCTCCATAAACTCCTCCATAAACTGAATAAAATACCCTCGACACCAAAAGATGTCTTTGTCGAGTTTTAAAATTGTTTTGGTCATTCAATTGTTGGATCTCTTCAGGGAGCTTAGTGATTAGCTTGGCACCAACCTCAGACGGCAAACGTTCAAATTCTGCAGTTCTGTGTTCTTGAACGCGGAAGTTGTCCCTGCCTCTAGTCCCATACTGGTGAACGTCCCTGCCTTGAATCAAGTTACACTTAGAACGGCAGTACAGGACAACCTCCAGGATATAGAGACAGGGCATAGTCAGCAATCCAAGCTCCCTGAAGGTGTTTTTGCATGAATCTCTGAAGTTAAATTTTGAAAATGATTCGGACAGCTTTCTTATGAATTCTAAATACACGTTCGAAATTTGTATTTAGAAACAGCTGCCCCACAGTCTCAAACCGTATGGCAGATGTGGATATACCAAGCCAAAGAGTATAGGACATAAATGGCTGAGGGAAGCCTTTGATAAAATGCTGTCAATGTGATCGTCCCAAATCAGCCCTTCGGTCTAGGCGCATTCCGAGGAACTTTTTGGAATCAGTTTTCTTCTATTAGAACATCATCCGCCATCACGGTAGCTAAGTTGTCAGGTTCTTGCTACCGAAGAAAAAATATTGACGACGCTTGATTTAGAACTGTTGCCCTCAGATTTAGTGTTGAAAAATAATGAATACATTAATTCAGTTCTAAAAAATGAGTTGATCTCTAATTCACCTTTTGTTTTTGCTCTGCATGAATTTCTAGATGACGATCTAACCTATGGATTTAAAATTTAGTATGTAGGCTCCTTTCTATACAGAAGCAAACGAGTCCAACGATGATGCATACTTCTCCTTGGGATTCTCAATGAGTGTTACTGAACAAACATACGTTCGCTTTATGGGTAACAATGATGGCAACAGGTAAATGACTGTATGTAATGGCATACGTAATTTTAAGATGTGAAAATAATAGCCAATGGTCCAGTGTAGCGGGTACGGTTGTTATCGTGAAATAACTGAATCAAGTTACGTCGGGCGTGGCTGTTGCTTGGATTAGTGACCGAGAGCGATCCTGTCCTTGCAAACAGCCCACTTGCCCGGCCATTGGTGGTGGTTTGAAAGTCACCTGTAAGCCGTTGGTCCCCAGGTTATGATTTTATAGAGTTTGCATGTGACGTCAGCGAAACCTGTTACGCGTCACATTGTTTCCGGGACACATACTTCTAAATCTGAATAAAATTGCTAGTTTTCTCGAATTCATATATATTCAGACTGATATTAGACATACAAGACCACATCATTGCCTTAATTAATAGCTTCGCTTGCGTTAAGCCAATTAAATTATATCCTTGGTGTATTTATGAACACAGATAAGGTAACTCCTATATTTTACACAACACATTACGTAGCTGTGGTGGTGGGAAGGTTTGATTTAATGTGATTTTTGAGATTAGCTCCATTTTAACTCCAGTTTGGTACAACGTCTGAAATCTGACATTGTCACAGACATGACTCCTGGAATCTGGATTACACGTCGGTCTGAATAGTACAAAATGTATACTGAGTACACCAAATAGCTTTTTTCCAGCCTATATGTCCTCTGATCTCGAAAAGATGCAATATCTTATTTTAATGTTTTCTAAACGGCTTTTATACGAAGAGGTAGAAAATAAGAATTGTTGTTACGATCAAGATAACTCTATTCTTTCAGTTCTTAATATAAACAAATGAAAATGGTGGATAAAATTAAGTTAAGAAAATGGCTGTGCTGACATAAAACAATGTTTGGACAGAACAGTTGATTACATTTAACAGGATCTTACAATCTATAACATCACTTCAAAACCTTTGTCTATTTACCAGTTTTTTTTTAGTTAACTACAACAATATTTTAAAAGCTATTCTACTAATCGGGGCAGGGAAGAACCTAAAAAACCACAGACAGTTATAACCAGCATTCTTAAGCATTAAATGGTGTAACTAAGCCAACATTGTTTTTATGTATATAATTAATTATAACACTTATTTTAATACTTAAATAAAGGATAATTTCACCACAACCAATTTACAACAAGCTTTTTATTCAAAATTATTAATTTTGGTTAGATATAACTAATAATTATATCGAAGACGAGTTTTTAATAATTTACTTCTTTAATTATGATGTTCAAGCAATACGAAATACGTAAATAAAACTGATATTACATACAATAGTGTATATCGCCAGTACTAATCAATAAGTATAATAGCATGTACAGCTTAGACGTTAATCACTCGATTGCCCGCCAGTCATGGGTTTAGCACTATGGCGCTAATTGGATGATATTATGGGAGGGGGCGGTTTTTATTTACGATATATTCTTACATTTAAAAAAATTAATATTTTTAAGGGCCAATACTAAGTTGGTACTAAGAGTACGATATTAGTTTAGAATTAATAAAAAAAATTAAACAACGATTACAATAGAATTTATCAAGAAGAATTAGAGTTCAAAAAGAACTTATCTATAGACTTGAAATTTTGCATGAAGCTTATAATTATAAGAGAAAACAAAAGTTCGATAATGGAGCATGTATGCAACATAAGTATGAAATAAATTGTAATGTGCTATAAACTTAATTTGAGCCACACACATTGTTGCATTTAAAATAACGTTGAAACTATTAAACAACACAAAAGTAGTTTTTTGAATGTTTCGTTTACTAGATCTGTTTCAGAATTGGTTATTCTTGTAGCTTATATTTACATATGTCCGTAAGTTAAACATTAACAATTAAATAGAAACAGCCTTTTTATGATATCCATTTATTCACTTTTTTTATCATGTTTAATTAAATGAAGCAGCTTATTACTATAGGTACCAAAAGGACTGATTGTTGTATTGAACACAGTGTGAATCAATTATGGATTTAAGTTTAAAAATGTATTTTTATATTATGAATACCTAAAATAATTAACTAAGATACCATTGTTATAACTTGTTAACTCTAATCCACGGTAAATCATTTGACTATTTTTACTTTACACCAAATATCAGATTAACATTAGATTCGAAAACTAAAAATAAACAGCAAGCTAAATCTTTAACATAATCGGACTACTCGTATATCGATCTGAATATAGTTCAAGCTTAACTCATGTTTACGTAGTTTAGTCACTAATTTAAGTTTAAAAGAGTCATTATTTTGTTGTAGTTACAGTTTTAACTTAGCATATAACAAAGTGGATCTATTAAGCTGCAAACAGAAGTACGTTAAAGTTTGCCAGAGGGAACTTCCGTATTGCACTGTCAGCAGCAAAGCAGCAAGTAGTTCCGGAGTTTCTATTGTGTACAGTGAACACACACGATATTGTAATATTCACTTTTCATACATCTGATAATGCTTGGTAGTATGGGGAAAAGTACTCTTATTGAGTGTCATATAATCCGATTATAATTATATATAATATCTATATTATCCATAAAAATATTATTCCTATTGATAATATCTAGCTGTCCTAGATCTTAGTGTGTAATGGGACCACGACCAAAACAGAGCCGGAGCGACTTGCCATTATCTCTTCCTCTCCTGACCATCGTCTTACTGTTTCATTGACTCAGATGACATTACGCGGTGCCCATTAAAGATACGATATCGAAATTCGTGTTACTACCTTACTTCAGAGCCTGAGTTGGTGAGATGTGTGATTGTGATTGTCGTACTCGTGCTCGGGGAATGTCATTATGTGCAGTGAAAACACCTGGACCGCATTGCCAAGAAGCTTTTGAGTATCTTAGAACCCATTTTCCGTTCATTTATTCTTTATTTTTATATTTATTAATAACGTCCCCAACTGACAAAAAAGGATAGATTTCAATCCTCAAAACGTTGTTTTATACATTTGGTAACATATAGCGATGGCAAATTTCCTGAATCCTGTTATCCTTAGAAACCATCCATCGTCAATAACAAAAATTTAAACAAAGATCGAATCCACAGGTAGATTTTTATTTTAGAGAGACTAATCAGAGATTTGTAACACTTTGAAAAACTCGTACGAATAAAAAAGGGAGAATTAGCTTAATTTCATAAACTATGCTGATTTTTCTGTTGAAACCATGATAAACGACTCACGTTAATAACAAAACAATTGATTTTCTGTTAGATTTGTGACCAAATTCTAATTAACTTGGTTTAATGGATAATAAACAGTCTTTAATACTTATTAGATTGTTTATACATTTGAAGGACATAGCGCCTAATATGGCAGTTTATTTATCAAGTTCAGGGAGACATCACCTAACAATGACGTTACATCTAGTATAAAAAGTATTTAAAAACGTATATAGTAAATAGTTGTTCCTATGTCAAGTATTTTCAGTTACTGCAAAGTTGTAGTGACAATCAATTTTAATACTGCTTTGTTTATTTTTGAATGACTGTCATTTTACTACGAGCATGATGGAGCAAGTGGCGAGGATGCCTTCAGTCTGAGTGGCGACCTTGCAGCAACATTCACAACAATTCATACACTTACACCTACATACAATATTATCTAAGTAAAGAATGCACCCATACCAACACATAAATCGACACACACTCACACACACAAAACGCTGCTCAAATTCACGAAAACCTACAGACAGACAAAGTCATTTTTTTCTTTTTTTTTAGTTTTTTTCTTGACACATTTAAACTTTTACGGCCAAAATTAGGGACATATGATCAGCACCTAAAAAGAATATTTCCCTATCATTATTTGTAGTCTATTAATTATATAATGAGTAAGCTACTATATTATTTATTTAATTATTATGCTCGACTTATAATATTTGTCAATGTAGAAGATGTACCTCTGCACAGGCTTGCCTTTAGAGGTATATTATATTTCCCAAAATATAAAAAAAAGATGAATTATTTAGAGCTGGGGGAGAGTATTTTAAGTATGTTAGTTAACCAAAACGTGTTTTTTATTTTTTATATTAATTTTAGTACATTCTAGGAAAACAGTTAAGTTAAACTTTTAGATTATATTGATGTCTATGTACATATTAATATTTTAATTTTGTGAGCTTCAATTATCTTAGTGTAAATCTTATAGCATATTTTTTCTGGTCGACACCCTGGCAGGTCAAGGACTTTATTGTATACATATCTGTTATTGTTTATTTTTGTATTAACTATGTTTTATTTTTAGGAAATAAATATTTTCTTTCTTTCTTTCTTAGATATTGTTTTTTTTTTTTGCGGTTGTAATAAACCAGAACATAACATAATGAAGAACATGAGGCAATGTGAAGAGAGCTGAGCTATGTGATGACGTGAGGTATCAGCTGCACGTTGTTGGTCTGGAGACTTAGCAGCTGTATTGGTACTTCACAGATTTGATATTGGAAAGTTTTGACATTGCGATTTACAATCTCTGAAGAAAATGGGCGAGGTATTATACGAGTGTGGTCAAACCAAGATGTTCTCGGATAACCGGAATTTTGATTACTCACAAGTGATATTGAACTTTATTTTATGATGATAATGTCCTTCTTACAATTGACCTGCTATGTGACCTAACTTATGTGTTCGGAAATGCTATTAAAATTACTAAAATATATTTTCCATGCTTCAATAGATGAATAACTATGCGGTATTGGTGATACCAATTATGCTTCAGTTGGAATATGAATCAAACTCATTTTATGATACTTATTAGGCCATGATACTTTTTGTGTAACCCTAATCTTGTTAATACTATAGGAAATTAACGGGTAAATACACCTTCTTTAAAAAAATCATTAGGCTACTTCCGTATGTGTATGAACCTATATTAAGATTTTACTAAATTTCATATTATACATCACTTTGGATCCCAAGAGATAGCGATAGCAGTAACTATGATTTAGTTGGTCCATTTTAGTATTACTCAGTATAAACTCCAATCAACTTTATGTTAATACTTATGCAACTACCGAATACAGGGAAGATATCTATGAGACATAGCTAAGAAAAAATTGTTTTCGTAATCAATTATATGATACTATGAACTATTTCCGATTCAAATACATAAGATTATTGAATACCTTAGAAAATATTAAGCCGATTGAGCATGCACGCTTTAGGTATATGGGAAATTAAAAACAGCTCAAAACCAAAATGTAACAGAAAAACATACCATACCTTTTACGGAGCAGGTACAAAGAGATTTATTTTGCATAGTAATCATACTAGTGCAAGATATAAAAATAGTGAAAAGATCAAAAACATAAATTTCTTTTTAATATTATTTATGTTATTATTTTTATAATTTTTGGACATTATTATTTATTTATAATCAATAATATATTCACTGGGAAAGTGATTTGTGCTGTGATAAATTTTCAATAAAACTAGGATGTAGACTACGTACTTTGGATGTCAAGAAATATTGAGAGCAGAAGCTATGATCTATAAACAATAAAAATAACTCACTGTAGGTCCTGGTCCTGGTTCTCTCCCTGAGCCTCACATCGTGTTCCTTGTTCGCTGGGTTTTCCGGGGTGCTGCGATTAGAGTGAATTTTGAATACAGTACAGAGCAATTCAGAATATTGAAATACCCCGAACGTTTCTTCCGGTGTTTCTATGTATGTAATTTGGATGTTTACATCTGTAGGGGACATATCAGCTGGATTCTTTCAAGGAAAATGTCCATATTTTATCCTACGCATGTGACGTTCTTTTATAATTGTAAAAGTAACCACAAGATGCGTCTGCATTTATTTTCTGCTCTATGACTAAAGCATTTACGAGTATAAGCAAACAGCCTTTAGCTTTTTTAAAATTGCCGACATCTATTCTCCGAATATGAAATTGATCATCAGCCAAAACCTGAATTGGTGCGGGATATAATTGAAGAATTAAAAATAAGTACTAAAATATGAAGCATTTAACAACAAATTATAACGGTCAGACACGTAAGTGATAGTTAATATCACCGTCAGACAACGAGATGGAAAGACTAAATTAGGCATTTTCAGCCAAGTATTTGTTACCGATATTGTCAAACCTTTCCAGTGTTTATATTTATATAAAGGATGACCTACGACAATTTAAATATGTAAATTATTCTTTGAAAAATAAACTTGTATACTAATAACCTTGGTCAATAAAACGTTATCAGCGTGCCCTCGTCTAACTTGAACTAAGAGTTTATATCAATTACGTAATATTACACAACCCTGCAACAACAAAGAGAACTAGCCGTTAATTTTACACTTCTTTTATTTTAATTCTCGAACATATTTTTCTATTGCGACTCACTTTATTCCGAGTAAGGGCTTTTAAATGTGACAATTAGTAAAAAAACTTGTGTGTTGGCCAAGTTTTAATATATTGAAATATCTTAGGCTCGGATGTCTTATTACTAAATGTGCAAAATAGTTTTTTTTACTAAATAGTACCTTACATTTATTTTATATTTACAAAAATGGAGCAAGTACTTTTTGTGATTCAATGTTCATTGAAATTATATATATATATATATATATATATATATATATATATATATATATATATATATATAATGTCCTTTTATTGCATGCTTTGTTATTCAAAGGGATAAGTACTCTTATATTTATACATTTTAAACAACTATAGCTAATGCATCATGTACGTATGTAGAGTTTATGCATTGAATTTAAACACCTAAAATATGCATTTTAATACAGGGTGTACAACAGACGTTACATTACTAACTTCTCAGTCAGTTCTTGGAAGCTGAGGTAAGAAACTTGCATTGTAATTAAGAATTTTTAACTTGGGATGGTGACATTACTCTAATAACATTAAGAAAAGTTATTTTTTTGGAATGGTACCTTTGACCAGGTTTTCGCTCGCATACGATACATAATTGCAAAATTATACATTTATTACAAATATGTAATTTATATAAAACATTGCCTATATTTATAATATTATTCAGTAGAATATAATATTACTCGGTCGATACGCCACACTAGATGAGTGTATAGGATTAATATATATATATATATATATATATATATATATTATATATATATATATATAAGTAGATAATAATATGGGGTTCCTGGCGCACTTTCGGAGCCGACCGAAAAGCAATGTAAAAATACTGTTCAATGTTACCATAAAGGAAAGCTGAGAAATAACACAGCAAATCCTCAATGAAAAATTAAACCGAATCTACAGTCGTTCGTCTCCAAAAGCGATCCAGGATCGGCACATTACTATCTACTCTGAGGAATGAAAAATTAACCAAATCTATAGCTGTTTGCTTCTACTTTCTTAAGCTGTTGGAAAACTAATCTGATTTGTAAAATGTTGTCAAATCTGCTACGAATAAAGGATTTATCTTAATAAAATTTAATCAATTTAAAACATTTTTTACTAAAAACATACTTTAATAAAAAACTTTTCTACTAAATAGTCACCAAACAACATGAACTCACCAAAGTCTCTACAATTTCTAGCATTTAAAACAGTGCAACAAAGATGAATTCAGTGAATTGCCGGTTTATTTTCAACAACAGTTGATACCGTCTTCGATACTTTCCTTAAATGAAACAGAATTAAAAGAAACTTGTAGAGTCTTTTGCAGAAAGAACGAAAACTGCACACGTGTTACACACAAAAAAACGAAAAAAATAAGGGATTATATATTTAATATAATTCGAAAGATATTGAAAAAGAAAGTAAAAAAATAAACAAACAGAGAGTTTTCATCGTTTTTTTTATGAAATTTTTTCCCATATTTATACGTCCTTTCAAGATAATCAAGACTTAATTGATGAATTTCTTAGGAATTTTTGTAAGTATCAAGATTTATCAACACCAATTCATTAAAGAGCATTATATAGAATTTTTCTTATAGAATATAGCCACATTTTGTGTGAAACAAAAGGTATTACTGTAGATAATATTCCATGTGATTCCTATGAAGAAAGACACCAACTATGGTTATCAAAACAGTACTATGACGTGGGGAGGGACTGCAAGTTTTAGAGCACAACTGGAAAAGAATACATCTGGACAAAAAAAAGTAACCACACATTACTGAACTAACATGTTTTTCTTCTTTCCAAAACAGCTGCTGATGATCAAAGCTGAAAAAAAACATATGGGAATGGGAGAAAAAAGTAACTCTCATATGGAAAGAATATTGATTTATTTTTCAGTTAGGAAACAAACTCAAGGTCTCAGCGTTTCCTAGTGGGTAACGCATTACGTCATGAAATTATTATGAAGTTAGTCGAGGTCACCGCGTTCCTAGTGGTAACGCCTACGTCATAGTTAGTGAAACAAACAGTCGAGGTCACCGCGTTCCTAGTGGTAACGCCTACGTCATAGTTAGTGAAACAAACTCTCACAATGTTCATCACTCCTTTCTTCCAAAATTCTTCATACTCTTTTTTCTTTCAACATATTTGTTAACATCCTTATGAAATTCTCCAAAAACGTACAGTTGAAATTGATAGCAATTTTAATTTAGGATATTGATTCACTAGTCTTCCAATTATTCGTAATCTCCTTCCATATCCTTCGTTTATACCAAAATGTTTCTTGATAAAATGTTTTTCCATGGTTCTTGTTCCTTGTAAGAAATTATAGTAAATTTGTAAAAAAATAACCAAATTCAGAATTTTACATGAAAAGTTCTTGCAGAATGTCGTTTAATTGTTATATTATAGCCTAGACAAAAAAGTATGAATCTCCAACATGTTTTTTTCATTCGGCAAAATTAATTTTGTTATTTTATCATCTGGAGACAAAAGTTTCAATAGTGAAAGATGTTATTTGTTATTGTTCGTTTGATTTTATTGGTTTTTCTTTCATTAATTTGAAGTTTAAAAATACTCTTTAAGTCCCATTTTAGGTTTTTTAGGTAAAGTAATACTAACCTTCAACCTTTCAACTTCTTGTAGTGATTTTGTTCTCAAGTACATTAATTATTTTTCAACGATTTCTCATGATAACTTTTTTAGTTCAGCGAAATTATTGTAGAAATCTTTTACTCCTTCATACACTATTTGAGCTTCTTCGATTTCACCTTCTAATTCCATAATTAAATGGTATGTTAAACAAAAATACAACACTTATCACTCAGATAGCCAACGCCCAAGTATTGCTGTTTCATCTACAAGGAAAATTACGTATATTACAAGCAGTAGTACCAACATGCTAAAATGAAATTTCCCATAATAATAGATAGTCAATAGTTATTGTTTTCAATGTATATTATATAAAAGTATTATACTTGTGAATGTATATGAAATGAGCAAATCTTTCCAAACTTGTATCTCAAAAAACTACTTAACAGATTTTGATGAAATTTGGTACACATATAGCAAATGCTTAACTCTTTCGACTTAACTTATCCATAAGGGTGAAATCATCCCCTATTTCTTAATATTCAAAGAAAAAATAAAAAATTTTATCGGAAAAAAATCTGAAAACTTCAAAAACAAGCGAGTTCAACTTAAAATTTCATGAAAATAACAAAATTTTCAAAAATCTACCCCAATCATCCCTTATCTTAAAACTCTTATATCTCGAGAACTATTAGAGCTTTTTTGATGAAATTTGGTATATAGGATCAGTAAATATTAAAGTATTTTTTTAAATAATCACTTTCCGGTCCATGACCTT
The DNA here is from genome assembly GCF_021130785.1 of Homalodisca vitripennis. Classification (NCBI taxonomy): domain Eukaryota; kingdom Metazoa; phylum Arthropoda; class Insecta; order Hemiptera; family Cicadellidae; genus Homalodisca; species Homalodisca vitripennis. Next base: position 144,390 of record NW_025776692.1, read on the forward strand.
GGAATAGTTTTTTCCTAATATCATCCCTATTTTTCAAAATTTTGTTATGTAATTTAAAAATGTAATACTTTTACCAATGTCTTTAACAATTCTGTAAAGTTTTAAAATATTCCGGATGAATAAATATAGAAAATACGATGATTTTTTACTGAATTTCTTTAATATCGTTCATAATCACATCATAGGCCTAAAAATTTCTCAGAAACCACAACAACATAACAAATCGCGTTTGTAACAGCATTTTGAAAATCCATATTGATAATTATATCGTTCTTTGAACCAGAAATATTTGTCAAACTCTTTGTTGTATCAATGACATAAATAGGTCTATTCGCTAAAAATTCTTTAGGATTGTAATACATTTCCTTATTATTACAGTAAACTTTCTTAAAATCTTGATACATCTGATACATGATTCTGAAAAGACCTCCTGAAATGTTTAAGTTTTGTAATTCATCTGGATAATAAGAAACCGTTCAATTTTACTCTGATATTTTTTACATTCAAACTATCAAACTTTGAAGGAATTTTCTCTTGATTATTCTGTCTATCTGTTTGAAAAACCTATGATAACGAACTTGGGATTGAAGATATTTCTATAAATATTTGTGATATCGAACGAATAAGTTGTTCCGGAAATACCTTTTTGTTCAATACATTGCCAATCTAGAAAATTAAACATAATGTTTTGACTTTTTGTAATTTCATCAATCAACCTTATTTTACTCGTGATTTTATAATCAATCATTGGAACTCTAATAAAAAAAATCTGTAATTGTTATTTTTCCATCAACAGGCATAACATTTCCAGTTGCAGTCTTCAGAATCACATCATCGTCTTCTGCTCTTATAAAACTTAGATAAAATCCTCCTTTATAGATCGGAATAGTAACATTTTCAAAAAATCCTAATCCAAAATTGAGATAAATTTCCAGCTGCTTCAAAAACACCAAATTTAAAATCTGATTCAATGCCATTAGAAGTTTGAGAAATAACATCACTTTTTGAATACGAAATAGTTCCTTTAATTGTGCTTTAATTGGCCACAGTTTTCGACTTCTTCTATCAATTTATTGTGTTTTCTTACTTCAATCTTAGAAAATAAAAACGGTATAAAATTATCGATTAATCTAACATTATCAGTTCCAAGATATGCTTGACCATCTTGTTTTGTTAAAGTTCCAGAAATATAAAACTGGAAGTTAGACGAGCAAAAGTTATCTCCAAAATCAATATTAAACTCAGTTCTTTTATTCGGTTCATTCAAATGTTTGTTTACTAATTGGATAGAAATTTTTAAACTCCGCCCTTTCAATATCACTAGCATATTTTCTGTAGTCCGCCATTTAATAAGAGAAAATTTAGAAATTTTAAACATCATGTATAAGAAAGATATCATTTTTACATCGATCTAATGTACGTTTTTATAAGAAAAGATATAAATTTTAGTAAAATAATTAAAAAGATTAGAGTCATTTTTAATGATCTACTTCGTCATATTCAGGATTCTCTTCCTTAAATTTTGCGATCTCGGTCACATATTTCAATAAAATTTGCACAGGATAGTAACCGCTATCTATAATATTGTTCCAATCAACTGTATCTTTATTTTTCATCCAAAAACTTTATACTCAAGTGTTGATAGAGACAAAGAACAGACATATGATCTGTTAATTGATAATGTATATTTTCTTGAATGAAACTCTGGGGACAGAGTTTGATATTTTGCAATGTTATACCAATTCAATTTGTTTACGTATAATCTCATCATATCTTCGGATAATTCATATTTTTGAGAAATGTCATCCCAATGTTCTTTTTTCAAATCTCTTTCGTGTTGCATGATAAAAAGATCGAAAGCACTGTAATGTCCCGCCATCTCTATTTATTAGGAAAAAATTTCAAAATCAAGTTTTTATAAATTGGCTCTTTCTTGAGTTACATTCAGCACATTTTCCAGAAATTCTCTTAACTCCATTGATGTTTGCATAGTATTTTATATCATTTGTTGCAGTTTTTCTTTACATCTCACACAATATATGAGCGCCATTTATTTAGGGAAAATTTAAAATGGAATCATCATAGCCGCCTAATCTATTAAATCTGTTATCAATGTTTTCAAAAGATTTATTAACATCTTCTTTAAATTTATTAAAGTTTTCTTCTAGTTTATTTACTTTATCGAGATATAAATCGTTGTATTCAACGAGTTTATGATCAATTTTCTCAAAAGTTTTTGTGGCATCTAAAACTAAACTTATCAAAAGACTGCTTATTTTTTATAACTTTTTCATTAATTTCGCCAAAGTTTTCTTTCTAGTTTAATTACTTTCTCATGAAGTAAAGATTGATTAGTAAAACTCTTTTAAAAACATTCACCATTTTTTCTATCGGTTTCATTAAAACCTCTTGAAATTTAGCGAAATGTTCCAAAAAGTTTGTTATTTTTCCATAAAAGTTTTCTTTATATAGATTGAAATTTTCCTCAAAATTTGTAAATTTTTCACCCAACATTTTCTACTGATCTTTCGATTTCTGGCTTCTAACTTTTCATAGACTTCTGTTGTAAAATCTTTAACATGCTGTTTATGATTCTCATAATTTTTGTTTTTAGTTCATTAAACATTTTAATAGGATCTTTCTAATTGAATCATTACAACAACATCAAATGGATTAATTCCTTTACTAACACTGCTAATTCTTTTTCCTTTTAAAATCTAAGGCATTTTTAAACATTCGGATCATGTAAATCAACAATATCGATGTTTTCTGATAATTTTAGAGGTTTTAAAATTTGTTCTTTAACAACAACATCATGTTTGTCAATACCAGGTCGAACACCGACAATTCTTTTTTTATTAGCCAAACTAACATAATTCTTTTTCAACTTTGATCGCTTCTGTAATTTTATCAGCTTTTTCGATATGAGGACATTAAATTGGTAAATAATTTTTTTACACCATCATCAAATTCTTTTTCCAATGTTTTTTATTTTATCAGCAACTTCATTTGAACTCATGAAATTTGCAAGTTTGTTATCATATTCTGCTTTACAATCTTCAATCTCGACAGCAAAACATATCTGAATCTGGAAGGGTTTGTAATAAAATTTTCTAACTTGTTATCAAACTCATTTCTCAAAACTATCAAAATTCAAACTATTATCTACATTTTGAATAATTTGTGTACCAAATACGTCAAAAATATTTTGTGAATCCAATATTTATTAAGCAATAATTTGTTAACAACTTCTTTAAAATCTTTACCAGTACTCAGTTCATTCAAAACAAAAACACATAAATGACCACAAATTGGGGGATCTTTATAGTCTTGAATTAGAGAATCGTTATAAAAAACGTTTGATTTTTTTTTTAAATATTGGATCAATTCTCTCGGTGGTTTGTCCTCAATTCTTCCATACGAATCAAAATAATATGCATTCTTATCATTTTTATAATAACAAATCCAATGGTGTTCCACTTCACATAATCGAGTCTAAATTCACAATTCCACATTCAAATTTCTTAACTTTTTCAGGTAATGTATCTCTCATGAAGATTCCTCTAAAATGTTTAATATTTTTGCAGATTTTCTTCCAATTCCCCGAATGTTAAAGGTTTGATTTCAAATTTTTTTTTCAATGTTTGATTTCACGTAATTCAAAGTTTTTCTCATCTAATCCAGATCCTGTAACATCTTCCAACTCTTTATCTAACCAATTTAAAATGTTTCGAACAATAGGAATCACATCCTTTTTTAACGATTGGAGCAGCTTTACGAACATAAGGAACAAACATTTTTAACAATTGGAATATTTTCTCCAAAATCTAATAAATTCTTTCAAAAGTCCCCACCATTTTTGAGTTCTTTCAAACTGATTATAAGAAAATTCTATTCTGGTTCCTTTATTGTTTTTCTTATGTTTTTCGAGTTTATTGTATTGTCTATTTGTTAAAAATATCTTATCTTCGCCATTTTTTAGTTGATCTTATTTTAAATTGAATACTAACGGGTATTTTCTTCTTAAAAGCGGATTTTATTTTTTTTCTTTCTGATTTTTGCTGAAATTTACGTTCACCTCCATTTATATAGTTAAAATTTCAAGTTCTCTTCGATTCCCATTCCTAGTTTTTTTCTTCAAAAACATTGCTCCAGCTGTTGGAAACGCAACAAATCTTTCACCTAAACTAGCATCTTTTGATAAAAATCTATCCATTGCCTTATCTTGCAAAACTTTATCTGCGATATGTCTGGAATTTGTGTCTCTATGTTTTTACCATAAAAAATATCGTGTTCCATAGCAGCTTGATCTAATTTATTTATACCAGTATCTCCTCTTTTTAGTCTTTTTTTCGAGTTTTGTGCCGGGCCCCCAGATACTGATAAGTTGGTACGTGTAATTCAAAAGGTAAATTGTTGATTAAAATCATTCAAAAGTCCACTAACCCTCAATCATAGATGAACTTATTGCCGGCAAAACTCGTTTTAAATATTTAATTCCATCAGGTTTTTCAATCATTTCATCAAGTTTGTTCGAAATTAAAATCTTTAATCGCTTTCTTTTCGTTCAAAAAATTGTTGTTTCCAGCCTTTTTCTTGAGCATAAATATAATTTTATAATAATTTCCCCCATCGAGTTTTGTCCAAATCGTCGATATATCTGTACTCAATCTTATTATCACTGTATTTTCTTATACCAGATCCTTCGATTCGTTTTTTCCCAAATTGGTTTAATCAAATTGAGATATTTTTTACCTTTACTTGACTTTGGTTTCTTAGTTGATGGATCATTATTTTTGTAAATTGAATCAGATTTCCATAAAATTTCATGTATACTTTTTCAAGTCTTCTTCAGAATATAAACCGTCTTTTGGAACATCAGTGCCTGTTAATAATCTCCATAAACCCTTGAGTTCCTTCGTATGTTTTTTCATTAATAACTATGTCATTATGCTCAATAATTTACGGGCAAATTTCCAATCATAAAACTTTTCTTTTTTCTATCCCAATAACAAACCAAATTTATTCATCCTTCGCTCTAGGAAGGAATTTTCTACCAATTTCACCAATTATTATATCCGTTGTTCCAGGACTTATTGGTTCAAACTATGGTAGAGTTCCTTCAATGATTCTAGGTCTAAATGGTGTTGAAGATGATAATTTTGGCAATTCAAACTCCAGATTCTGGTATCGAAATATCAGCAAATTGTCGTACAACTGGAACCAAATTCATCAAATTTTGATTATCGCTTAAAAACATTTTCCCAAATTTTTGCCCTCAACATTTTTTATTGCAGAAGTTACAGGTTGATTAATTTTTTGAATAAGTTTTTGTTCTTTTTCATCCATTCGAATCTGTTCTTTAAATTCTTTGATTAATTTCTTTTCGATTTGATCAAGTTTTTTTTGCTTCTTCAGAAGTTACGTTCGCGCATTTATTTAGGAAAATTTTGAAACGTGGAACGTAAAAACGTGAACGTGGAACGTAAAACGTGAACGTGGAACGTAAAAACGTGAACGTGGAACGTAAAACGTGAACGTGGAACGTGAAACGTGAACGTGGAACGTGAATCACGAACGTGAAACACGAAACGTGGAACGTAAAACGTGAACGTGAAACGTAAAACGTGAACGTGGAACGTAAAAAACGAGAACACGAAACGTAAACGTGAACGTAAAAACATGAAAACAACTAGATTATCACACGTTTATATTGGAAAATTTATTCAAATATTTTACCATTTTTAGGCTTCAAAGTTAGATTAATAGTTAAAAATCCGTAGTCTTCCTTCCAAATTTTATCACATAACTCAATAAAGTGGTTAAAACTCATATCAGATCCCACATAATTGTTATAAATCTTTCTCGAATAGTGATCGTCTTGCTTAAAAAATACACAACATATTCAGGTTATTTCTTATAACTTGTTTATCAAACTTTGAAAAAGCATTGAGAAAGATAGATACAAGAGATATTTTTGTGACGGAGACATTACGAAATATTCCTTAATAACGTCCTGATTTTCCAAAATACAATCATCAAAAACGATTAACGAATTGGGTTTTACATTCGCTTAATGGAAACTATGTCCTCAGAAGCATTATAAAAATGTGATATTTTTTTGTTTAAGTTTTTTCTCAATATTTTCAAATCTTTCTTGTAATTTTTTATAGGCGTCTTGTTCTAAAGATTTACTAAAAACATACAAATTGGAATAAGGAATCAACCTATTGTAGATAAAATTCAATAATAAAGTTGTTTTTCCACATCCACTTGAACCAACAATTAACAATCTGATTGGTTGATCTTTCTTATTTTCTTCAAACGTTTGAAGTTTTATCTGATCTTTTTGCTTTAAAAATTTCTCCATTTAAATAGAAGATTTTCATCTTGAAGCAACGCTTTGCGAAAATGAAGCTGTTCAAGTTGACTTCAGAAAGCTCTAAATTAGTTTTAAACTTGGAACATCCTATACACTTAAAGGAAGAATCAAATTATTTTATCGGTTTAAGCGGCTTTTATTCTGATAATTTTGTAATAAATATTAGTGAAAGTTCTCCTTATTGCATAGGATTTTAGTGAGAAGAACATAACAAAATACTATGGTTTTAAACAAAAGGATATTATACTTTCGATCAAATAAAAAATTCCCTTAAAAATCTTATCTGAAAAACATTCAAACAATCAGATAAATCTTTAAACTTTGACGAAAACAAGTTTGAAATGCAAAAAAATTATCTCTCTAATAAAATTTCAAATAAAATCACCAATAAGAATAATGTTTTTTCAGCAATTATTGTAGATTTATTAGGGTTTGTTCAAGAAACTATTGAGCCAAAATCAGGTATATTTAGAAAATAAAACGCCAAAATTTAGAACCGTTTGATGTAATTGAAGTACATTGTAATCTCGTTGAACCTAGTTTTGAAAATCATACCGAACACTTACACAAAGAATCTGAAATTTTGTACACTTTTTTCCCAAATGTTGCTTATGGATCAAAAATCAGTGAAAAACCGAATGAAATCGATTATATTCCAATTAGAAAAAATATTAAAAGAATTCAAAAAATCGTTCTAACTATACACGACTCTGAGGGAAATTTATTAAATAATGATGAGAGTAAAAAACAACAATATATTTAAGATTGAAAAAGGATTAAAATGGACCCCAAAATATAAAAAAAGCTTCGAAAAACATACATTCTGAAGGTAGGGGTGATTCGCCCCCCGCCTTCAAACTTTCAAAAAAAAACACTGTTTTTATCAATGAATCTGGACTTTATACTGAAATAAAAATTACTAGTTAAATTTCTTTTCTATCTAAATGGAATCAGTTGTATAGACCTGCTCAATAATCAACTTAGATTTAAAAAACAAACATATCTTTACAATTGTTGACGAAAATAATGAATCTGGTTTAAGGCTAAAGAATGTTGCAGAGGTGTTAGAATATGAAAATACTAGACAAGCTATCATAAATAATATTGATAATGACGAGAAAATAGCCTTTGAAATATATAAATTACAAGAGTCTATGCCATAGACCCTTTTCGAGAAAATCTTCATCCTGACACTATTTTCGTTAATGAATCTGGCCTTTATTCTCGAAATAAAAATTACTAGTTAAATTTCTTTTCTATCTAAATGGAGTCAGTTGTGAATCTACTCAAATTCAATAATAAAGAAATTTTAACATTTGTTGACGAAAAATAATGAATTTTGGTTTAAAGCAAAAGATATTGCAGAAATATTGGAATTTAAAAATACGATGAAAGCGATTAGAGATCACGTTAAAGACAAATATAAAAAAACTACGATAACATAGATTCAGAAGGGGGGGAACGAATCGTTCTTACTTCAAACTTTCAAAAAAAACACTGTTTTCATAAATGAAAGCAGGCATATATTCTTTAATCTTGAAATCTAAAATGAAAATAGCAGAAATGTTTTCAAGATTGGGTTTTAGAAGAAGTTTTACCAAGTATTCGTAAATTTGGTGTGTGTACAAACTTGAAAACGAAAAATAAGCAGTTAAAAGATGAAATAAAAACAGTTACAAATTTCAGGTCAAATGAAATCCTTGAAAAATAGAGAATCAAGAATTGCGAATGGAAATTAATGAAGAGAGATATGATATGTAAAAATTTTGATAAGAAAAAGCACCATGTTTTTGTATTAAATTAAGAAGAATCACATGTGGGAATATCCTTAATTACGTTATCAGAGCTCAGAAACGAGAGAAATACCAAACCGATTTAAAACATCTAAAAATAAATTATCCTGAATTAGAGATTTTGTTCATTGTTGGACGAACCAAAATTCTATCAATCTGTATAAACCAAATGAAAAGAATTTTTGAATATTTTATACAACGGAAATCATTTTACTACAAATATGGCAGAATCTCGACTGATTTATAGAATATCTAAATTACACGATGAAAATGTTTCTAAATTTTACTAAAAAACTCTCGATTTATTATATTTTGTTTGTAAATGTTTAGCATAACTAGGTAAACCATCGTAGAATTTTTTTTTTCATATTCACAAGGTATTTCGTTTTTATAACTTTTCGCTGAAAATTTTTTTTTAGCACAATCTTTGCAAAAAGCATCTTTTCTATCTTTACTATAACTGCCAGTTATTAAATTCAGAAATATTTTTAATTTCTTTTACAAAAGTAACACTTTTTCTCTTCTAAAGTTTTAATTTGTTCATTTTTATCATATAATTCCTTACAATAACAGTCTTTTCTATTCTCTTCTTGACACTTTGTACATTTCTTTTGAGACCTCCATTTATATAGAAAAAAACTTATTACACGATGAAAATGTTAAAACTCTTAACTTATGATATTTGGGTTTGTAAATGTTTTTGATAATTAAGGTAACCATTTTATAGTTCTCTCCACATTCACATTGAGTATCTTCATTATAATTCTATGGTGATTCTTCTTTACACAATCTTTACAATATGAGTCTTCTTTCTTATCTCTACTATAGTGATCACTATTAAACTCTGAAAATTTTTTAGTTTCTTTACATTTAAGACATTCTTTATCTTCCAAAGTTAATTTTTCTATTTTAATCATATAATTCTTTATGATATTTCCCTTTCACAATCTTTGCAATTATAATGCATTCCATCTTTCCTATTTTTATCTTTTATAAAATTCATTTAAATCTTTAAATTCTTTGCACTTTGTACATTTCTTTTGATGCGCCATTTATATATAGAAAATTTATATTACAGTTTTGACTTTCTCAATTCATATTCATAAAACTTTCCGGTTATTTCTTCATTATTTAAATCTTTTTATACTATAAGTTTACAGGGATCTGTGTTATTAATTTGATAAAATCACAAAGATTTCTCTTGACCAATTGTTCTTATATTTGTTCGAAAAATGTTTGTTTTTTACTAACAATTCTTACATGAATCATTGACTTTAAATTTAGTTTTCGTGTGAATTTCAGGATGGAACATACTTGAAAACGGTCTCTAATAACTCCTTTTCTGCATCCTTATCTACGTCTTTCGGTTTCATTTTGATTGTGCTGTGAAAACTGTATCGTTATAATTGTTTACGATTTTTTGAAGAATATCGATCCATTTAAAGTTTTTATTAATCTCAAAAATTACTTTCATTCTTTTCATTTTGAGTTCTGTTTATATCTCTCTACAATACTTGATTTCTCTTCGTTTTCAGTATGATAAATCTTAATGTTTGTATTTTTCAAAACTTCGTTAAATTCTTTATTTTTTAAACTCTAAACCCTTATCTGTATGAAGTAGAATTTGGCGGTTTGTGATTGATCTTTATCGCGTACTTTTACTATATCTTCGAAGGCTTTTGAAACATCTTTACCGTTTTTTTCTTTTGATAGCTCTTGACCAAGCATATTTTGAGAAAGTATCAATAAACATTTAACATATACTTAAATCCATCATTTTGATCTGAATAGTTAGACATTATAACTAAATCTGCTGCCCATAAATCGTCAATTTCTAATGTTATAATTTTTCTCTTTTTAAAACTTTTTTCGTACTGGTTGCATGAATTTTCTCTAGCTTCAATCTCGATTCTTCCTTATTCTTAGATTCTTTCTTTACTTGTTTTTTCATAAGGATTCTTTATAAATTTACTTCTTATTTGTCTTACCATTTGAACATTTTGCTGCAATTCTATACAATCCGTTTTGAGTTTTGAACAATTTTACAATCTATATTTTTCGTTTTCTTTTTACACTTGTGACAGTGAATTAAAATCATATTCCATTTATATATCAAAGTTTCCAAGTTTATTTAATTCGTCTAATATATCAGATTTTGCTTCATAGCCATACGGTACTGTATCGATCTTATTTTCTAGGGACAATTCTCTTATCATCTTTAGCGTTCAGTGCCAGCTTGTTTATGGTAACAGTGTACAACTCATGTTTATAACTTTTGATGACTGTCATCGACCTAAATTCTTCTTTATCTTCGAACAAAACATCTCTTCAAGTTTTCGATATTTATTGTTTTATTTACAACGCTTCTCTTAATTCCTTTACACCTAACTGGGTTTTTATCTAGATATTTGTACGAGTACATCTTAGGACCTTAAACCACAAAATTCTTCTAAAACTTCGCTATTTAACTCATCTTTGAATTTCCCTATTACCTTCTTATTTTTAGTAGTGAAACATCCATGATCTTTTGGATAATCACTTGTTATCAAAGTCATCTATATTTTCTTTAATAATTTTAAAAGGAATCTCGTTTCAATTCTAGGAAATAACTGTCTGTATCCATGTTAACACAGATTCAAATCTGGATCAAACTTCTTTAATTTGTTGTAATAAAACTCGTACATTAGCAATTTTGAGAGGTCGAGAACTGAAAAAATCGTATGTAAATCGGTTTTGTTAAATTTAACCTTTTGTTTGTTACATGTGACCTCGCTATACAGTTGTCTTCAAAAGATGTTTAAAGCATTTGAAAATTTGTTTTCTTAGCTTGTTTTCATTGAAAATTCTTCATTTCCAAGCTTAATATCACATCTGTTTCTCACATTTTTCCATAGATTTTCCAAAAAAAACTGAGTTGTTCATCCAGCTTATAAAAAGTCCTTTTCAAAGTCGCTTGTAGCTTTGGTTCTCATGTTTGTGTTAAAATCAATGTATTCTTTCATAAAAGGCTTCTGATCGAATGCAATAACTCTATTCACATGTTTCAAAATCATACCTTGTTCCAAATAGAACTTCAAATTTCTCGAATGAACAACGTATTCAGTTTTTATCCAGTAGAGTTGTGCAAAGTTTTGTTTTTAAAATGTTCTGGAGCAAGAGGTAAATCCTTGTGATGTTCGCGTTAAATTCGTTTGGATATCCAAGATCAACTTCGAGAATATAGCCATAATCTTCGTCGCCAGTGAGTTCTAAAATTGTTTCTTGCCATTCTGCAGTTGTATATGTTTTCGGGTTCATCCACTTGATTTCGTTATATGGTAAATTTTGCATAAGACCATAAACCATAAAGATTATTGGCGTCGACGTACAACAGATAGCTTTTCCTGGTTTTGTCTTATCGAAATCTTTCAAATATTTGTTATTTGCTTTAACATATCGTTTAATACATTGAGAAATGCCTCCGCGAATACCTTTTTCAATCATTAAATACATATCGTAATCGTGTATCAGCTGAAGCTCAATTTTCGTTAATTTCAACATTGCGTCCCCAAGCCAAGACTTGGAGCTGTTAGATAATGTGCCGATCAAGTTTATAGCAATTTAAGCAAATATTCCTAAAAATTTTCAAAGATATCAGCGAGCAATAGAACATCTTGAATGTTATAGAGATCAGAGTAATTTCCTAGATTTTTTCTCTTTTAATTTGTTCCAAACATTTAAGTAGTGTTGATAATCTTTCTCAGATATGCTCTCGTCTGTCAAAAGTGAATAGAAATCTTGAATTTTCAGCTGTTCTGTGTAATCAAGTTTTTCAATACTATCGATAAATTCATAGGGAAATATTCCTTTTCCAGATTAGAAATTTTAAAAATCTCGTCGTCGTCATTTGGCTGTCTTTCTATTATCTCATTCAGTCCATCTTGTTATAAAATGATTTGTATGTTTGAAGTCTTCACTCTTTAGATTTTTAGCTAACTTTTCTATAGACGAGGCCATGAATCTGAACGTGTCTACAAACGAAAACTTGATGAATTTTTCTTGGCTTATCAACCTTCGAATTCATAGCCATATCCAGAATTTACAGAATAAATTTATATATTTTTCATTCTGTGTTTGCGATCAAATCAACATTTCCATTATTGTTTAGCCATCTCTTTTATGTACAAATGAGTATCGTAATTTGACATATTGTGGCAGAAAACGGGAAATATTCTGAGGAAATTTTCAAATTTAGATTGCAACATGCATGAGCTAGCGCCTCGAAACTTGCGGTTAAATGACAATGATCCTCTCACTTTATTATAACTCTTATCTTTCCAACTATCAGGAGTAAAACCATACTGAATTGACCCAACATCATAAGCAGACCATTCACACAGATTATGACAAACGTTTGAATTTTGATACGAAATTTCTTCTTCTTCTGTCAATTTCATAGGTTTTCATGTTCATTAGAATTATATTTTTTTCGCTATGTATTTCGATAATTTATTGAGTTCTTCAAACAATTTTGTCGGGACGTTTTTCAAATCTTCTTCATTTTTGGCACGATAAACATATCGGTTTGTACATTGCGATTGGTCACATTCGACACTAAATATAGAGTAAAACCATAAGGAATGTGCCTCTGAATCTTGGTTGTAGTTGATCTTTGTGGATTGTTCTTGCATGTCGGAATTTTTTCTAATATGCTCTCAAAGTCCATATAAATTACGTACGAATGGTTAAATTTCTTTTGATAATTAGTAAATTTAGTTGTTTTGACCTGGAAATGGCATAATTGGCTTACAAACTTCATGATTTTTACAAATTTCTAAGTGATCTGTTAAATCTCCAGATTTGTAAAAATGGCTTAAACATCTTCTACACAAAAATTTCTTTCTTTATGTTTAGACAACTGCGAAGAAACAAGCTTATTTTAAATCGGTTATCAAAACATAATGAGATTTATCATCTTGTTTAACATACAATAAATCAATGTTTGTTTTCAGCGTCATATTTTTCAGAAATTTGTAACGGAACAATTGTTAATATTTTCATCAAACTGTAGACATTGATAGACATTGTTGGATACTTATACTTTGGAATTGTAGCTTCGTTTTTCAAATATTTGTATATCTTTCAGAGACATTGGATACTCAAAACCTGAAAATATTTCGTCATTCACAACATTTTTCGTATTGCTTTACACGTTCACAGTCTCTTTCTGGTTTTTCAATAGCACATCTTATTGAGTAAATAAAGCAAAAATCATCTCTATTTTTTTATATATTTATAACATAGCTTTTTTATCTTTGATATTCTTTGGTAAATCGATGTATGATCCTGCATTCAATCATTTCGTGTTTGTTAAGGCTCAAAACTAGTTGTTTACAACTTTTAAATGTCCATCCGGAACCTTTATTTGGATTATTCGTTTGTTCTCGATGTGTTAATTTATTTAAATTGCTTAGTAATAAAGTCGTTTACGTCAAAGATTTCGTCTGCTTTGATAGTAAAATACATTAGACATGTTTGCGGTTCACCATTCACTAAAGTTCGTTCGTATTCACATTCCAAAGAGAGATAGCCCTTCATATTTTTAACATTTTCTTGAAATTTCTCGATTAAACTTTTAATTTCTGACCGCATAATTTGAAAGATATTTGTAAATTGACATGGAATTGTCGTTCAAAGTTCGCTGTGTTAAAATGTATTGCTTGAAAAAGACCGTGTATTGAGGATAAAAACTTCTACATCAATGATATTTTTCGGATTTTTCTTTAAGAGTTTTATCAATTTCTTCGATCATTTCAGACTGGTTTTTATCGTTAGTACCGATAGCCAACTTTTCAGCTATTGAATGAAGTTTTTCATCATTAAATAGGTCGAGATATTTCTTTTCAACTTTGAAATTTCTCTTTAATTCACGTAATTTCTCAATATTAAACATGTTTTCGTGATCGGCAATTTTATTTTCTCTAGCCCACTGTCTTAAATAATTTAGTTCATTATTGTAAATTTGCTTGTTTTTTTCATGACTTTTAGAATTTATAATGGCGATCATAGTTTTTTTCTTAAAATTTCTATTTTGCAGAACGGACATGATATTTTATCGCGCTCCATTTAGATAGAAAAAATTTATTTAACTAAATGGTGCTTGTAAATCCAACGATTTCGCCTCTCACGGGCGTGATATCACTACGGATATGACGCAGGCGAAGCGATTATCGTGATGGTCGGTCTGTAGTAGCACACCTCGACTGTCATTGATACACATAGCGCAATCTTTCGGAACTAAAATATCGGTAATGCAGATTTGCTTTTTAAGAATAAAAAATTGTGTTCCCGTTTACTATTATAACATTTTCTTTTTCAAAATGTTAGATTAATTTTAACCTATTTTAAATATGCGTACATTTTGTTACTTGTAATTTTTCAAATTATATTTTAAATTAATTTCTTAAATTTTTACTTTCTCGATGGGCTGTTGTATTGTGTTGCTGAGTATATATGTCCGCGAATTCGGTTTGGTCGGTTAGGAAGTTTACTTCTGAACTGTTTCAATGCGAGTGGCCATAGCGGAGGAAACACCAAGTTCAGAAGTATTCAGATCGTATTCCGGAACCATTTCTCTATCCGTATCTCGCTCTTCTCTCTCTCTCTAGCCTGAATATAGATCCTAGCCTATAAACGGCAGAAGTGATCGTGTCATAGGCATAAAAAGAGAGGGAGAGAGAAAAGAGACAGAGGGAGGAGGAAAAGGTCGACCGAGAAATGGTTTTGCACTTTTTGACTTTGAATTTTTTCTATTTAAATGGAGTTCTTGAAGGAGTTTAAATGATATTGGAGAATGTAAATTCAAAGAGTATAAGAAGTTAAATGAATTGGAAGAAAGGAAGAAACATATAATTTTGAATTTGGAGAAAATGAAAGATAAATTCGGGTTTACAATAATTGCCGAGTTGGAAGATTGTAAAGTACACTTGCCGAACAGATTTTTGACTGTTTTGGATGAAAAAAAAGATTAAAGAATTAAACAAAAATGAAAAAATTACACTTGATTGTTACTGGAAAGAAGACTATAAAAGATAAAGAAATTATAACAATTAACTTTGTAGAATAAAGTCTTAACTCTAAAACTTGCAGTCCCTCCCCACGTCATAAGTACTGTTTTGATAACCATAGTTGGTGTCTTTCTTCATAGGAATCACATGGAATATTATCTACAGTAATACCTTTTGTTTCACACAAAATGTGGCTATATTCTATAAGAAAAATTCTATAATGCTCTTTAATTGAATTGTGTTGATAAATCTTGATACTCACAAAAATTCCTAAGAAATTCATCAATTAAGTCTTGATTATCTTGAAAAGAACGTATAATATGGGAAAAATGTCATAAAAAAACGATGAAAACTCTCTGTTTGTTTATTTTTTACTTTCTTTTCAATATCTTTCGTAATTATATTAAAATATATAATCCCTTACTTTTTTAGTTTTTTTGCCGATAGTTAAAACACTCCATTAGACGTTTTTTTCTGCAAAAGACTTTACAAGTTCTTTGAATTCTGTATCATTTAAGGAAAGTATCAACTGTTCTTTAAAATGTTTTGGTAATTCGTTGAACTCGTTAAAATTGTCTTTCTTTGTAAGTTTTTGAAATGCTAGAAAACTGAAGAGAGCTTGGTGAGTTTCATGTTGTTTATTTAGTAGAAAAAGTTTTTTCTATTAAAGTACAGTATGTTTTTTAGTAAAAATGTTTTAAATTGATTAAATTTTATTAAGATAAATCCTTTATTCGTAGCAGATTTGACAACATATTACAAAGCACAGCTTAAGAAAGTAGAAGCTCAGATTTGGTTAATTTTTTCATTCAATGTACCGATCGCTTTTGGAGACGAACGACTGTAGATTCGGTTAATTTTTCATTGAGATTTGCTGTGTTATTTCTCAGCTTCCTTTATGGTACATTGAACAGTATTTTACATTGCTTTTCGGTTGGCTCCGAAAGTGCGCCAGGAACCCCATATTACTATCTACTTATACTCTCGCAGTCCAAATTCTCACTGAGTAACCGATTCAAACTCCCCAAGTCAATTAATCGACTCAGTTTACTCGCCGACTCAAGTAACAACGCAAAGCAAACGATTCACAGATAATTAGAGCAAGGAATCAAATTTATTTAAAATTAATATTTTTTCACAAAATGAAATTTTAGTGTTATAATGCCAAAGAGCATTTTAAAAGATCATCAAGTACTAATGCTCTATGGTTATCATGGAAAAAATTCAGTTCCTCATCAATTTTGGATACAAAGCCGTTTTATATAAATTACTGTTTAAAATTTCTACATAAAAACTTTTACACTACTTTCAGATATTTGTCTATATCAAAAATTTGGTATCTTTGGAAAGGTATTGTACCCTAAATATACCTTTTGTAGATCTGAATTGCTCTGCCCTACCGGCATTCAAAGTTTCAACGTGCCTATTTCGTTTTGATTTAAAACAGATGATTTCTAAGACTTACTATGTTTATTAGGAAGTTTTTCCTTAACCACTTTAATGTCATCTAATTGCTTAAAACATATATGATCTAGAAATATATTTTCTTACGATGATCCTCGTTTAAATTATACTAATTATTTTAAGCATAAATATTGATCTTTCGTTAGGCAAGAGCTATTAATGCTACTTTATTACTTATTTTGAAAACATTGATACTTTATTTTAGTATATTTAATGCAATAAACCATTACATTGTTTCTGTTAGTAATTAGTAATTCAAGGACAGTTCTCATACATATCAACTGATGTTAGAGGAAATCGGATTATAATGATGTCAGAAGCTAAATGTTAAATTTAGAAACGTTTTAAGAAACAAATATTAAACTTACCAATATGGAAATGTTCCATCAAACTTAGACAAAAATGAGAACTAATCAAACTGGTGCTACAAAAATGGACCATATTTCTTTAAAAGAGTAATTTAGAATTTGTCTACTCAAAGTAAGTGAAATATCTGGATCTGCCTCTCCAATTATTATATTCCCTTGGAGAGACAAGTTAGCCCCTGGATGACAAATGTTAATGATTCTGCTGTCACACAATACAGGTGCTAATACAAATAAGTGTTTTGATCCTTTGACATTTGTAAAAGTAAAGATTATCACAAGGCTCTTACACTCGTGTCCCAAAAACAACCTGAATGTGGACATAATAGGATTAAAAATTATTTTGTTTTATATGGTACAGTTACGAAAGTCAATTTATGTTATATGTCTCGTGCCATTGAAATAGATGGTTACCGGTCTGATTGATAAAAATATCTCTACTGTAAACGTGGTGGCAGGTATACCTCACACGGTGCTGTGCCATGTAACAGACTTCACAGAGGTTCATGTACAAGTTTAAAATTTATAAACAATGCGCTGTAAATAGACAGACAGACAATCAATACAGGTTATCAACTTATGCAACCCTCGAGTAGACAAAGGATAAAATTATGTCAGTATACCTGGTGAGCCAAATACCATGATTCAATTATCATAGAACTCATTATTTCGTATTTAATATGTGTGTTTAGTTTTGACAAATATTAGGACAATAGGGTTTTCGGGATAGGGATAAATTCACCAAACGGTTTATTTGCTGTGTACATAAAAATAATGCAAATCGGCTTTTAGGCTCCGGCCATAAGACATTTGACATTTTCTTTATTTTATCGTCCCCTGTTTAGACCAGAGGTCCACTCTTCCACCGGAGCAGGCATCAAACAAATACAATAAGTTAATCTACATTTGAGTTTTAATTATAAATGTTATTATATTTATCTAACAATAACATGTTTGATTTATAGATTTAATTTATTGCTTATTTATGGATTCAGACATCAGACAAGACACTAAAGACAATAATCCAACGAGAGTACTAATAAATTCATTACTTACATCTATAAAGTCAATCAATTATATCTTGTCAGTACGTTATTCTTAACTCTTTTCAAAAATACTTTTTCGCTGTTATAATCTCTAAATTAACTCACTAATGCATTACATTTTCTTAATGCTAATGATTCTGAATAAATAACATTTCGTCCAATCTGAGTTTCAATATAAACCTAATACATGAATTTTGTTGTCTTTGCAATTTTTTCCACTAAAGTACGGTTTATATGACAGTAACCTATATTAGCATATTCGATTAATAATAAAAAAATCTGTTGTTTAATGAAAAACATTTCCTAGTTACGATAGTTGGATTGAAAACTCAACCTTTTAAACTGGTTGCAAACATAAAAAACCCTCGTGTATATGGTAAATCTGATACGCTTCCACCACGGGCGCTGTACTAAAACTGGGAGAGAGAGAGAGAGATGAAGAGAGAGAGAGAGAGAGAGAGAGAGAGAGAGAGAGAGAGAGAGAGAGAGAGAGAGAGAGAGAGAGAGAGACCACGACACACGACAGACTTCAAAACTTTTACAAATACAGAAATACAGCTTTAGATGTAGTACAGCGTAATGTTTAATCTGTCTTTAAGTATATTTCCAATCACATATATTAATTGTCCTAGTAATGTCACGTAATACTCAATACTACACACAAATATCAACACTTATGTACAAATTATACATTTATATCAATAATATAACCCATAACAAAATTATATCATAACTGTACGATTATAATATTATGTATAGAATGTTTAATTTTAAAAAATTCTATTTAACTCGTATTCAAATAAATAAATTATTACACATCTAAAATCAATATATTAAATATATCTATTGCTATTAACTTTTATAACTCATATATCCAATTGTTCGATTTCATTGCTCATATCTCTTTTTACAGTTCTCCTTTTAGGTTTTTACAGAAAACTCTATAGATAAACGCTATTTTCATATCAGTATGTAACAAGTTCATTAGCTTAAATTACTGATAGTACATGGAATTATGTACTATTAGTCATAGTTCTATGAATAGTAAATTGAAGCATAGTAGTATAACCAAAACGGGTTTCTCTTAAATTTATATCAGCTATTCTTATGTATTTTTATAAACATTTATTCAAGTATTTTAGTATCTTGAATTTTATAAATCATACACAAAATATTATGCTAGGTTTGCATAGTCAAAATATTGGTAAAACTAAATTTGAAAACTATCAAATTTTCTAATAGATACTAAAGCATTAAAGCACATTTCTTTTAAATACACTGAAACACCTTTTGATAAATATAATCTACTTGTTCTACCCATGACAAAGTACAATTTATCTTTAATACTAAATTTACAATAGACTGTAAAATTTAGGACTAAGACTGGTCCAATATCCTCAATATTATGCTTTTCATTAATCTTACATTGCTTATTATCATTGGTTTACATTTTGATAGATTGATATTTAAAAACATGGTTACAAACACCACTTGTATAGCGTAGTTAAATCAGCGTTACAATTTTCAATTGCATTTTATTATGTCATTAATTTTACAATATATGTACAGTTGCATATCGTCTCCATATAACATTACTCTACTAAATCGAATAGGTTCATTAATTATGTTTACATACAATGAAAACAGTAAAGCAGAGAGCTCCTCCCGTTGTTTTTACACTTTTGTAGCCTTTGATCTAAGGTATTACAAACCAATAAACTGTAATCCAAACTAAAATTTTAAGACCTAAGAATTTACAATAAAAGTTGGTGCTGGACGCAGTCAAAAGCACGCGTGAAATCCATCACAATAATAAGGTAATCTCCCTTTTACCCCATATCTAATCTAACATTGTCCATGATTCTTATTAGAAACTTTTTGAGTTCTTTTAGGATGATCTGTAAACCAGAATGATACTTGTAAAGAATATATTTTTATCGTTTATAAATGTATACAGTTGTTGAAACACAATTATATGTAACATTTTACGCATAATACACAATATGTTTATTGAGCGATAATGTTTACACTCTAAAGAACTTGAAACTTTTTGCAGTGGTAAAATTAAGGCTTCCTTCCACTTATTTGGGTTAAACACTGTTTTTACAGAGTAATTATAAATATGACATAAAAACCTGTTTTATCCCATTTATAAACCTAATCGTATGAACTGAACTGGAATTGAAATAAATGAATATGCATAAATGGAATAAATTATTTGTTTCCAGTCTTTATATATATATAATACTATATATATATATATATATATATATATATATATATATATATATATATATATATATATATATATATAATACAATACTTGTAAAACGTTTGGAAATATTACTGGTCACTTTTACAAGTAATGTGACCAGCTATAATAAAAATAAAATACAATTGAATAACAAAACTAAAACGTTGAGTCTAGCGTCTCAAGAAAAAATGCATGTCGCTTATAGCTGCAGTATCTGTATAAACTTACATCTATGGTTATTTATATAAAGTAATAAGCGAAAACTGATTATTTTTTATTCTATGTAGGCTTCTATATAAGGACAAATCATGGACAGTAAAGGCCAATAAAGACAACTAAGGACAATTACATAACATAAGCAAAAAAAGTAGAACAAAAGATGGCCATGAAGAGCAAATAATAAAATACTTAAATTATTCCTAGAAGTTACAGAAAGGATACATTTATGCAATAACGTTAAATAGGAAGTTAACATCATGAATAGAAGAAAGCCAGGTAATTGTATTCCTGCAGAATGCGCTTACGGAACAGCTATTCTTTACACTGAGTGGAAGTTGATTGTATAATTTAGGGCCTAAATAAAGAAAACAGTGACGAAAAATTGACTTATTTACCTTAGGAAGCCGAAAATTCTTATTTAAAACATTATCGAGTGTTATAATACAAGTTGTCAGTTCCCATATTTCCACTTCTGATGAAGAAAATCATAAGTACTTTAAAAATGAAAAGATGTTGAATTGGTTAAAATGTGCAGTTGTTGAAAAAGGGGGAAGGAACTTTCTATTTTACGTTTGTTTAAAATGAATCTTAAGTAATAGTTTTGAGTTGTTCGTAATTTTTCTATTAAGTATTTATTCTTTATTATTTATTTATTCTTATTTATTAAGTAGGTTAATTCCATCATTACCTACAGCATTTGAATAAACATCCAGTAAAACCTTATAAAACGCGAGTCAATTACATTAAATCTAAAACTATTATTAATACTATCTAAGTTACTAAAGATTTTATAGTAATCAATTAAATCTACATTTATTGTACTGGTCAAGCCACAAAAATATCCATTTAAATCATTCAAAGACACAACAGGGTCTGACATATTTTTTTGTTCTTTTTCGGCTTCCTGACTTTTTTAAAATGTACCTCACATAATAATCATCCAGAACATTAACAAAATTTTGGTTTCTACCATCTCTCACTATTTTTTTTATTTTATTATGCAATATCCTGTAATCTTCCCGAATCATACTATTCTTAGTTCTTAAATATTATTCATACATATTCTCACACATTATCCCTTTCTCTCATCATTTGTCTACTTTCTTTATTGATTCAAGGACATATTTGTTATTTTTGAAAATATTTTTTTTTTACATACATATCAAATTGTTCCACCAGTCTATTTTTAATATTTCAACTCTTACATTAATACAATTTCTAGAAAAATATATCATCCCAGCTTAAACTAGCATATTCTTCCATTACTTTATCCATATCAATATTATTAAAACCTTATATAATTATTTTGTCCTTGTCACAAATTAGTTTAGCTTCAAATTAAGCTCCAAGTAATTTATGACAGGACATTCCAGGCACAGAAACGTAACCAAACTTCCTAAGCCTAATTCTATTATTAACAATTATTAAAACTAATAATGTATCCGCCAATGGTACATGGTATGTAGGTTTTAAAGGCAGAATACTTAAATTTAAATTGCTTACAAGGTTTAAAAACTGGTTTTTTTAAACACCCTGTTATCAGTAATATTAACATGGAAATCTCCAATCAATAGTAAGTGGTCATAAACAGGTAATACATTTGCTAATACATCAAAACATTCAACAATATAGCATGATTTTGGAGGACGATATACAGAACAAAGTAGCAATTTCCAGTTACAACTGGTTTCGTACAATAAACAGCAATAGACTTAGAAATTATTTTATAAAAAAACCTTCTCTAATCTAATTGGCTAGGCCTCCACCCTCTATATCATGGCGGATTAGATTACAATTTTCATTCATAAATGGTACAGATTAAACAGAACCTTTAGTGGTTTCAGAAACCACTATTACATACAAATCTATTTTAAAAGATTACTCTGCGTAGTATAAAGCTTTCACATTAACATATACAATTCTCAATATATTTTTATTAAATATTTTATAATGTATTATGATCAATTTATTCAGTCTTATTGTATGCCAAGTTCTAAGATCTATGCTGAATTCACATAGACTACGAAGATTTGGTCTACGAAGATAGACTTTTGGTTGTGATTCACTTTAGCAGGTGCCCTCTAGATACCATTAGTTTACACATCGACTTATTCTATTTACTTGATAAACAGAAATACAAATATTATTTTTTACATTGAGGGACTTTTATTTATTAATACCACAATGGTTTCTGTTTTGGGATTCCTATTAATGCATAATTCAACGGCATTGTATTATCTCTTGTATTGCGGAAGTGAGCTCTGGCGTGAATTTCAGTAACTAATAAATTGACTTGATACTTATAGACCATATTTTTCAGTTTTATATTGTGCTTTCCGTTTTGTTTACTATTTTTTTTTACTTTTATTAGATACCATTCTCTATTTTTACCCAATTAGGAAACACCTTTTTCAAGTCATTATCATTATTTAGCCTACTCAACGTGTCAGAAATATTTCTGTAAGACACGACTTTATAAATGATTCTCATAATCAACTATACTCGTATAGTTTTATAGAATACGTGAAGACAGTTAAAATCACTCCAGATCGTTGACAATATTTTAAAACCAATTCTCCCTGTACGCTTTGGGTACAGAGAGGATTCAAAATTGCACAAAACTAGTTATTTAATTATAATAACCTCATTTATTTTTATTTTCTGTACTTTTCTGTTACTTTGTACCTTGATTAGTATTCGCAAAACTAGGATTTAAACTGTTTTGGATAACGAAAGGAGAGCCACTTTTGAATTATTTAAACATTAAATTATGTGTTTTCTCTTATTTTAGTAATGAAGTAATTATAAAATAATGTTTTATTGATTATAGTGCTGCGTTATGTTTCAATTTTTTCTTATATTGCTGCCGGTACGACTACTACTAACATTACAGTGATTTTGAGATATCTGATTACCGCAATACAAATATTCTAAGGTATAATATCTGCATAATTTTAAAGGTTATAATAACGATTGTTCGCCGTCTCAACTTAATATTTATGTGCTACATTATTGTTGATTAAATACAATTTACAAGGACACTATTATACATGACATTTTATAATATTGCTAATTAATATAAGACATTGTATTTTAACTAATCACATAACAATAAAGCATCACTACTGCAATACAAATATATTGTATAATTGCAAAACATTTTGAAGAATTTTGGAGGTTTGCATGTTTGACACTCCATCACGCTAAGACCATTGGACAAATTTGACGAAATTTGACTTGTATAATACTTAGATATGAAGCATAACATAAGCATAAATTAATTCTAAAGTATTACCAATAATTACACATCGAATTAAATTAAATTACATGTATTTATTGTAAAGATTGGCTAACAAATTAGGTAGCTGATCGAATAACACAACGCAACGTATCCCAGAATTCTGTAGTTCCATGTATAAACATAAGTTACCCTAGCATGATGCAAGTATTAGTGGCAAAACATGCTTTAGCATTTATATATATCAGCAATGAAAAATTATTACTAATTTCTTTATTTTCGTGTATGATATCAATATGGTCGACTTATTGGCCACATTTCATAACATATGTATTAGGAGGTTATCTCAATAGGCAATAAAGGCACATTAGGAGATAATCCTGTACATCAGTGTATCAGGACGTGATAGTAATTAATCCTTCACATTCATAGAATTATAGTAGCTCAGAAATAAATGTAATACCTCAAAGTAGAATTAAGGTACCAGAGATATTATTATTTACTTATTATGTAAGCGTCTCAGGTAACAAAGTGACTTTTTGAGAGAATCCTATTCATTGTTTTATTATCATACGCTAATAATGAATTCCCTTCAAAGCCGTGAAAGAATGGATTATCATAAACTATTATAATACCTCAAATAATGATTTAAGCCAATCCAGTTAAATCATTACTTGTTCTAGCGTTATTAGGTAACAGCTATAATTAATTACTAATGAAGTATGTTGCAGCCTCGAGATACAACTTATTTTACATAGGCAAGAATGAGTTCTGTAATAATGCATGTATATCTAAAAGGTTTAGGCTAAGCGTAATTCGTCTACCACTCAGTAGTCTGTGTCAGTTTCTCTTGCCCGTGGTTAACAAGTGTAAAACGTTTTTTATGTGTATAGTTGCCTGTCTGCCTGTCCGCGGCCCATCTTAAGTTTGTGATCTTATAGTTATAATTGAAATTTTTTAGAGCATTTTTTGCAATGTTCTACCAAATATGAAAAGCTTATATAATCATAATGGTTTATACCCGTCTATATACGAGATTAAATATTTCTGTTTGTTATTGTATATTGGTATCGTATTTTAAAGAACTCATTCTTCCCTGTTTAAAAATCAATTTTCATCTAAACATTCACTATACTTTATTAGTAATTATAATAGCTGTTAGCTTATAGCGCTGAAGCATGTATAGCTTTAACTAGATTGGATTAAATCACTATACGATAACAAACCATATAAAATAACACTTTTTAATTATTTATTTTCATATATTTAATACTTAGTATATGTATATTGCATGCGGTTACTAGCCAAATGTTCCTATTTGAATTAATATACTAACTTCTTATATAAATCATCATCTGAATTAGAGAAAATTGCAATATAACTTATACTTGTACCCATTTTGTTCTAATTCCTTAAATTAGTACCAATTTTTAAATTATGAAGATGGTAGTATCCATCAAAATTAAATGAATTGACCTGTCAGGTGGTTCAGCTAGTGCAATAAAACTGCAAATTATTTTATAAAGCGAGGTTTGAGAGGTGTCAGACAGAATGACAGGATGTCTCATTTGTTATTCTGTTCCCTTGCAGACAAATTGGCTACTGGATGGCAGATGTTACAGTCTGATACTATTGTTATACAATATCGGCAACAAAGTGTTTTCTTCCTTTGAAATTCTTAAAGGTTAAGAAACAGAGGAAACAATATCAAAATGCTCGAAATGGAAGATAATATCAATAAAAATAAGTTTAAATGTTTTTATTTCAATTATAAAAAATATAATTTATTCAAAATAATATATTCCCTAAAACTTACAATATATGTATAAAAAATCTTTATTGCGTTTAAAAAATGTATCAAATTCAGTACTTGGTTCTTTAAAATATATACTATATCAAATAAAAACGTATACTATTTATTTAATTATGTGAGACCTATTCCCACATAGGTACAGAATCCTGTCCATAAGAGCGTGTCATTATAAAATACTTAGGTTAGATTTCAATCTGAACCAAATTTTATATTAAAATAAAAAAGCAAAATTAAAATGAATATAGATGAAGGAAGGTTTTTTACGAGAAGGACTTCAATATTCAGGTAATGTGTGAATTTAAATGAAAGTAACCTCGAAAACGGATGATACGTTTATACGTGTACCACTTGGTTATTCAGGTTTCATGAATAATTGAATTCACTGCAATTCAAAAATATCAGAAACAAACAATTGCAATGGTAGTAGTGGATGTTAATGATTTTTACATCAAATAACATCATTACTAGGTTTTATGTATATGAGTAATTCGTAAAAAATATTAAATTTTGTAAATAAATAATTTAATTATCTTTTAATAATTAATTATATTTTATACCATTTATAATTAAAATATCACAAAACACAAATTAACAAAGTTTACACAAAACTCACCAATGGAATAGCGTTAATAACTTAAATAATCTCTCCAAACCATAAAGTTTAGTAAACTCGAGAAGAATTAAGAAAAACCCAAAAGATTCTTATAAAACTACTCCGTTATCATTAAATATGAAGCGTTCTAGGTTTTTTTGCTGTGATTATTAGTCGCTAAAAATATGTTTACTGCTTTGTGTAACAAGTGATAGTTGAAGCATAGACAGAGATTCTAAATAATGAAAATAACATCCATGTTAGTCCTGGTCCTTCTTCTGGCCATGACATCTTGTTCCTTGTGTTACTTCCACGACGTGCTCAGAGTTGAAACTTACGTTTGAAAATGCCATGTCATAACACTTACGAATAATTTGAAACCAAATTATATATCATATGTTGTTTCCATGGATATTACACAATGTTTACGTATAATAGCACTCTTCAATATACACATAAGGCTTTGGAAAGGTACTTGAAATATCTAAGATATAAACGTGGTATCGTTGAAAATTGTAAACAACCGCAGTGGAAGTTTTCACGCGAATTTAAACCGGGCACTCGAGGTCGATCAAGGTCTGGGATGTCTAGGATTCATCTTTATAATGTTTAGTAAGGATAAAATTTAAAATTAATTGAAACCCTTATTTAGATAAAACACGCTATTAAAGTATGTCTATAAAATCAAGAGACACTTAAAATTTTTTAAATAAATTTTATGGTTATGCATGTATTGATTTTTTTTATTTATCTACACAAAAGTTCCAGTCACTTTATCTCGTGGCTCTACTATAAAACATCTCTTAAACTGTGATATGTAAACAGAAATTTTTTTTCGCATTTGTCAAGATTTTCAAAATAGGTGTTACTTTATAATATATCGTTAAAACAAAATGTTATGTAAAATCTGTTTTATATGTGACTGTGTTTTATGTTATATATATATATTATATATATATATATATATATATATATATATATATATAAAACATATATATATTATATATATATATATATATATTTACATAATGTTCTGATAAATATTATTGGCATGGGGATAATGGTAAGTGAGGTGCGGTGATGGTTTTTTAAGTGGAGAAGATCAAATTAAATAGACGGTACCTTCGCATTTTATTGTTTCAGTAAGTATAATACCTTTTATATGGAAATTTATTGTGCATTTACTAATAGAAAATTATAGTCTTCATATTATGATATTGTAGGATTATTCCACGCTAAACATATCGTAATAGAACAAAAAATTAAAACTACCGCGGTGGAAGTTTTAAATGAACATCACAGGAATGTAAACCAGGCACTCCATGTAATTTACTTTTTGTCGACTCATCTGCTTTTTAAGATAGCAGTTTAATTTCAATGAATTCTAAAACGTTATCTGCTATCTTTCTTTATCAACCTTATAAAACTGATGTTCGTCTAAATGTATGTGTCTCTATGTTGTAGCTTACAAAATTTAACCACTAAAATTTAGTTCATAGAATTTTATTTTACTTTGTAATTTATATTTTAATATCCTTTGACTAAAATTACTATGTGTGATGATACTAGTCATATTACATTTTCCAAGAACGTGCTAACAACAATTTCTAGTTTACACTGACTCCGAAATGAGAAGTCTACAAGCATTCCAGAGCTGGACAAATTTTATTTGTCTGTCTAAATTTACATGCGATATATTGAGAACGACCAAACCGATGGACCTGAAAATTGCATACAACTAATTTATATAAATATTAAAGGACATATCGAGTTCGATTATAGTGCAGTCACTCCATGAGAGTTGGCTGATCAGTTCGGCTAAAATTTGTACATTGGTTTTACCATGATGCAATCAAGAAAATTGTTGAATAGATAAATATTCAAGAAGTTTATATGAATAGATAAATATAACACACTGAGTGCAACGCAAATAATTGCTAAATATTTGCAAAGATAATTCAAAAAACATGTATATAATTTTAGAGTAATAATTTCTGTTTATGTGCATAAATAGCTATGCTTTATTAAGAGTCTTCACGGTAATAATTAAAATTATCATACTGAATCAATTTATGTATTATCTTTTACATGTCAATCATCTAGAAAATATATTATCAGGTAGAAACTGTACGGATAGCATTTACTTACATGTATACGTCGTATCTTAAATATGTGCACGATATTTCACAGTATTATACCAGATGGTGTTGCAGAAAATGTATCTACGTATCCATATGGCATAATACCGTATTTTGTAATACATGAATTCTTCTTAACCCAGTGTCATACACATTTAATACTATTATTATATTAAAGTATATATGAATTAAGTTATTTAGCCAAGTTTAAACATAATACAGTCAGATTTTGATTGCATTTATGCAATTAATATGTTTATAAGTAATAAATAGTTAAAACATAAATGATAAATACTCCTATTACAAAGTTTCAGTCTGCACTTGCACAGGATTATAATCTTAAATAAACGATTATAATGTTTTTCCCAATAAAATAGTTTTGAAATTATGACAGTAATTTTCAGCCAATAATGAAATAATTGACTTATTTAATTTAAAATACTATTAAAATAAATATATTGATATTTTATCTTTGTTTCCTAATACAGAATAGAGTGATTAAATGATGTTTCATCTGGCAAATGCCATGAGTTCCTTTATTTTCTACCTGGCATTTTACCAATTTACTTATTATATAACATTTACTTCAGAGGAAAATAATCAATTACACACATTAATAAATTGTAAACTCATGTAAGACTAACCAAAAACTACAAGAAACCACACGAACTATTATTATTTAAAACAAGTTCATGAATATTCTCCACGATGCATTATGTTTTCCACGTCAAACATAACTTTAATTTGTAGTGAAAATAAATATTTAAAGGTTAAAATTTAATGAAATAAGTTGTGTCTATAACAATTTCAATGAATTTTAAATATTAACCCTACTATAAAATGTTAGAAATATGTATGTTAGATATATTTAAGTAAATAATTATATTAGTTAATCTTTACACGTTTATCAAATATGTATGAATGAATATTAAAATATTTGGATTTTTTATGTAAAAAATTTTAAACAGACTCTTTTTGTACATATAGAGTTCTGAAAGATTAAAAAACCCCAAATCAGATGTTATTTCTTGTTTTTTTTCACAAAATAATACTAATTGATTTATTTGTTGATTTATGATATGTGAATGGTTAATATGAATTCTAACTATTAATCAGCTACCAATTACTGATTTAAGTTAGGTTTATTCATTATTATATTATTAATTAATTTAAATTATTAAATGAGGTTTTCTCCTAAAATATGCTAAAGATGACTCCTAGACATTTTTAAGTAAATTTTTATTTTAGTAATCTTTACGCTTTGAATCAAATATATTTTTATCGGTTTAATATAAACAATACTTAACTTTTAGATATAGCATGGAAAAGAATTGTAAACTGATCTTTTCATAACCATTCTGCAATGTTCATACCACTACCCTAACACTATTAAGGTAGTCACACTAGCTTAATTAACTTTCCATACTTATTGCATAGTTGACAATGATTATTCTCTACAATATGATATACTATTGAAGTTACATAAAATTTTTTTTAAATGATGAAAATATAATTATTATTAAAATACTTCACTAGTTTAACTATAAACACGCTTGACTCAGAATATTGAAATTTTTATTCTTAACTAGCACCCGTGTATAATAAGATTATTGTTAACGAATAGTGCGTTCGATTCGGAACTCAAACTCTGACCCTTTACCTGGTATAGCTAAGTCGGTAAACACATACTAACAAGACAGTAGAAGATGTTTGCAAGGCATATTCTAGTAATATTTCTTTAACGTGTGCCTAATAGATGTGAAGTTTCAGGTATTATATTACTGTTCGGCAAAAGAATATTAAAACATTATTTAATGTGTAATTTTTTTTTAATTTATAAAATGCAATAAAAGTTCCGAAAACACAAGTTTTGCCGTTTTAAAAAAACACATTTATGACAACATTAATAAACCTAGACGGAAAACCCAACGAAATAACACCTATTTGAACGATGTTTACTTAGTATTAGTGTTGTCACTACATTTTAGTTCCA
Source organism: Homalodisca vitripennis (assembly GCF_021130785.1). Lineage (NCBI taxonomy): Eukaryota > Metazoa > Arthropoda > Insecta > Hemiptera > Cicadellidae > Homalodisca > Homalodisca vitripennis. The sequence continues at coordinate 174,733 of NW_025776692.1, forward strand.
GCATTCTGTCACTAAAACTAGGATGTATAAACTGCTTTTATAGGTGAGAGATCGAGGATTAGATGCTGAGATTACTAAAAAAATAACAAAAGTAAATCATCTGTAAGTTCTGGTGCTGGACCTGGCCATAATGTATGCTGGTGTAGTTTCCCTAACGTATTCCAAACATAACAATTCTGATAATAAACTGTACTATGGAAAAATTAATGACCAAATTCTGTATCTTGTTGTTTATTTTGGTATAGATAATTTTTATATATTAAACTTTGGGTATGTTTTAACTGTTATCCTTATTTTCTTTTAATCCTGACTTGTGCAGGCACGTCTTTTCTAACGCCACGTTCACCAGCGAGATGCAACACAACTTCTCTTATGTGACTGTAAATTCGTATATTATATAGATAAAAATATATAAACAAAAATATTTATAAAACTTTTTGTTTCAAAATGCAACCCAGAAAACACCTATGAAATGAAATGTTTTTATACAGCTACATCTACAAAACCTAAATATGTTTTACAACATATTTGATTCTAGTAGTCTGCAATAGTGTAATTTTAAATTTTAATCAATAATTATTCTAATGATATTTCATGAATTATAACTAATAATATCATACAAACACTTGAACCAGATTATTCTACCTTTTATGCAGAGGTATTGTATTACGATTCTGAAGCATATAGATTTATGAAAAAGCCTGTATCATTCAGGTTTAATTTTGAAAGTGCAAACAATTTAATGTTTATATCGTAATGATCAGACATATATTGAATTTTTATGTACATACGGATTTTATAGCGTTAATATGTCAATATATACGCTACATCACGTGATACTAAATGTTCATAATTTCCCCTTTTATGCAAGTAACAAATATGTAAATGCAAACCGAATTGTTTAATTTTCTTGTAGCGATTGTTGCCACACAAACTTTAACAACTATTGGTTAGCTAATTTGTAATTTCTCGTGCTAGTATGACGATACATGTAAGGGACTTCTAAAAACCTACGATTTACGGTTTAAAAACACTTCTGTATCAAATTGTTTATATTTTTAACGTCAATTGTAATTTACCTAAATTTCTCGTTTTAAGAAGATATACAGGTTACATAAGTAGGCCTAAGAAGCCTATTTCTATAAGCCATGTCTGTTTCCAACGTTTTTAATTAATTTCCTACATTGACAAAAACCTGATATCCAGAAGTGCCTTACCATTCAATAGAACAAATTTGGTGAGATTTTTCCAGCCCGTCGAGTGGTGGGCGGTATTTTTGGTGGATAACTTATTGCAATGAACTGGACTCTAGCAACTCAAAAGAAGAAGCTTATAATATTTAAACTTCAAATACAAAGCCTGATACCATTTAAAAGGTATCTACAATATGACCACTGATATTTCAAACATCAAGTTAGCTACAGTTTTTAATGGCCATATTTTAGCTAACTGTATCATCCGAGAGTTAGTTATTTGCAGGACTTGGAAATTACTTATAAAACTTCAGCGCACCCTTTTAGTCGACACTTTTTGTAGCATTGGTGTGTAACCTTTTAATATACCTGTGATGGTAACGATTCCATTGAGTTCGTGAAGGTTATCAAAATCCTTCTATTTAATACCTAGTCTACATAAAAGAGACAAAACGAGTAGCTTCATGTCAGGTAATCGTCAAAATATGGAAGTAAAACGGGATATATTCAAATTAACAGCAAGCGTACAGTTGTGCAAGGAATTTTATTGAGCCAACTCTTTTTTTTGTACGCAGTTATTGTACTGGAGTAAATAAGGCGGTTTTTTTGAGTACAATAATACATAAAATTAGTGATTATCTGGACTAAAGTTATCTTATTGAGGTAAAAAAATCAAAAATCCTTCTTTTACAAGTAACCTTAAAAAAGTTGCTTACGAGTGCACTGATAGTGAATTTTCGGATTTCAAAAAATTACTACACAATGTAAAAATTATTAAAAAAATTACAGTGCTCCAACTCGCAGTGCTTTCCTTTCAGCTCTCCCTTCATAAAAAAAGTACAAAAAAGCACAAGGAACTATGTCATTGCTGTAAGGAGGCTGGGGTACCAAAGGGGTCTTGTTCTGTGTAGGGTAGTTGGTAACGTCGAAGGCCGTGTAGCTGGGGGCATTTCCGTGGTGGAGCTTGAAGATAACTTTAATATCAGGCCTGATGCGAGTGGTCTGGCGCTTCACTCCAGATACCTCCAGATAAAAGACTGCGTTGAAAGTTTTTCCTAGCGATAGGAACTCAAAATACACGATTTCTCAAACGTCATTGAAGATAAACAGCATGGTTTTGATACGAAACTTGCCATGTGCACGTTTTTTGTTTTCGAGAGGTTTGGTGTACTCGGAGCTCTGCCTTTTGGATTCTTGATTTAAATATGTACTGATGATTTTGTATAACACAAATTGCCAAAGAAGATGTGTGCTACGGTTATGCAGCACACCAGCAGGGTGCCCTCTCGATTTAGGCCTTTAGCTGACGCATTACTCCCCAAAAGTAATTGTTTTATTTGATAATGAAACAGAAATTTCATTATTATCAGTTACAAAGAGGAATTTAAATATTTAAATGTAGTAATATAATCGAATTAGACATTCCTAGTACTGTATAATTTAAATTGGCCCGTTATTATATCTTGTACTACGAAAGAGAGCTCTGGCGTGAGTTTCTATAACTATTAGAATGAGTTAAAACTTCTAGAACACATTAATTTCACAATTGTTTGGATCTAAGTTTTTAATTATTGAATTATAAGTTTAAACAAAAATGAGTTGCTGTTTTTATGATTATGCTAAATAAAAAGCATTGACTTATTGAAACTCATTACGAATATCTTGCGCACTAAAAATGCTAGAAAGATTGCTGGAAAACACAAATAACAAAATGTTTCTCTTTAACAGTTATATATATTTTTGATAAAACTACGAGAAACCTGACAATATTATATGTTAGTGACTGACTCGCACCAAATCATGTAATCTAATTCTGCCTGTACTATTTGGGTACTAAGAAGATTATACATAGCACTAAACACAAATAAGTAGCTTTTACACAAAACACGACAATTAAGTTTATTAACTATATTTTAATTAGTACTTGTTAGCACTACATATTAAATATTCTGTTATTTTGTTTTGTAAATAATAGTAGCTAAACTAGGATTTAAACTGCTTTTGGTAACGAAAAATAGTGAGTAAATCTATGAATAATATTGAATTAAAGTAACTCATCCTTGTAAGTCCTCGTCCTGCTTCTGGCCATGACGTCGTGTTCCTGGTGCTACTTCCTCGACTATCTGTGAGTTGAACGAAGTTTAAAAATTCAGTGACATAACACTTTAGAATTATTTAAAATCATTAAATTATAAATGTTACGTTGTTTCCATGGATATAAAATAATATTGTACGTAAACTGCTGCTTTCGTTTCACCTGTTCCTTATATTGCTGACGTCACACCTGTTAAAAACACTAAACAAAACGCTTGTTATTTGATTACCCCAACACGTACATTTTAATGTGAAAAACATGTGAATAAAACATAATTAGAAAGGTTATAATGAGATACTTACATGTCTGAATTTACGATATTTATGCTACAATAAGAGTGTTTAGATACAAGATCTAGGGAAACTATTAGAAATGACATTTTATATTATTGCTAATTAGTATATAATAGTGCAGTTTTGAAATTCTAAAAACCATTATATCAAATAAAACAACTTTAATGCTTCACTAAAAATATTTGAGTTTATATTTTAAATCCAAACTTTTAGACTTGTAATAATCACGCTAATCCTATTGGAAATATTAAATTTGATATGTTTATTACTTAGATACAAAAAAATTCTGCGTATTATAATTTTAAACTATTGCCTACAAGGTTTCATGAAACTAACTTCCAATTTAAAAATAAAGTATTTTGCCGCTAACCGTGGTACAGAATAAAATGTATTCTAGTATTTGGTATATCCAGAAGTAAATGTCATTTGTCGTAGTAGGGTTTGAATAGTAATGACAAGTACGATATGCTATTTATACTCGTATAGATGGCAGCAATACCATATTAAACGAATTTGAATATTATACTATCTTATAATATACTTATGTTTTGCTTTGTGGGCTTTTCCCAAAACGCATTTAATAAGCGAGTGTCTCAATAGGCAACACAGTTACATTGTGAGATATTTCTGTATGTCGATTTATTATCATGTGTTAGTAATAATTTCCTTATCTTATAAATAAAAATGAATCGCAAAATGTGTTGCTAAGCGCAAATCTTGAGAACGGCTGGATCACTTAGGTTAATTCCTTTTTGTAAAATGTTCATTGAAATCGATAGAAGGTTTTTATGAAGCAAAATATAAGAAAAGTTACTCTGAATATTTTAAAATTTAGAAAAAACGTAGTCTTTACGTTTCAAAATCCAAATTATACTGGCACTAAACAGCTGTTAACACCTTCAGCTATAGTTCGAGAAAATGGCTGAAAGAACTGCTAACATTTAAAATTGTTTAAATATTAAGTAAACAGTGCTTGATTAATAATGTAATGCTGATAGTAAATAAAAAAGTTTATATATATATATATATATATATATATATATATATATATATATATATTTTACTCCACATTGCGTCACTGACGATTTATTTAGATTATATTTGAATAATGCAAAGCATTTTAAATATAATTTAAAAACTGTAATGTAACAAACCTTAATGAACAAAGTAGTGAAAGTTTTCACGCAATTTATTTTAAACTGGTGGGCTTCCTTGACATTTCGATATGGAATTTTAACAGTAACTTTTGGAAAAAACAGAGAAATGAACACTAAAATTCCTCAATGATTTTTAGGGGGACCCACTAAGGTAGACTAAGTCCATTAAATACTTGGGAGTCGTCCTCAACAGGACTATTACGACTGGTCTTGCCGCCAAAAGGAGGATCTGCCTTGGAATGGCCGCCCGTCAAGGACTGTTGGCCCTACTGAGACCACACTCCGGACTACCTACCAACAAGAAGCTGCTGCTCTACAAAACGATAGTACGCGGCTCCAGCCTGGTATTTACACACCTCCAAGACGATCAGGACGGTACTAGAAGTCTTCCAGAACAGGACGCTCCACCAACTGACGGACACCATGGTTCGTCAGGAACACGGTCTTCCTACGGTCTGCAGGACTACCCAGCCTGCATGAATACGTCACAGGCCAGGCGAGAGCCATGTATGCAGTGACAGCTGAATCACCGTGGGAACACATCCGTGAGTGGGTAACCAGGGAAACCGTCCACCCGTGGAAAATCCCACAACTAAAAGTCATACTAGATGACCCAACCTAGAAGAAAGAACAACAAAAACCAACTAACTCACCACTTCACTACTCAACCAACCATACTACTCGAAAGCGACAGAAATTTAAAACTACACAATTAACAACTACCCACGACTTAACGCAACAATAGCCCCACTTGGGGCTAGACGTACACATAGGCATTCTGCTTGTTGCAGAGACTCTATCTCAGAAAGGAAAAGAGTCCCAGCCTACCCGCTGCTTGCCTGCCTGCCTGCCTAGATTTGGAGGTTTTCAAGAAAACAGTTGTAAACTGATTCTTTCTGTACACTTAGAGTACTGAAAGAATTTAAAACTGTAAATCACAAGTTCTTTCAGTTCGGCCACAAAATATACGAAAGTTATTTGTTGATCTCAGTCAACCAATAGTAAAATATAATATACATATATGGTATAAATTAAAATATATAGACTATAATTCTCCTCATATCTGTAAAACACCGTTTTTAAAATCATTGACTTTAAACAAATTAACGCAACACGTTCTGAATTTTCATCCTAAATGAGCTAACATTTACTAATTTAAAATTATCTTCAATATATACACTACAATAAAATGCCTGAAAGATTTATCTCAGACACGTTTAAGAAGATAATCTTTTGTTAATCTTTACACCTTTTATAAAATATATGAGAATGTATATTAAAACATTTGGAGGTTTTAGAGAACATAGTTGTGCCATGAGGGGCAGATGTGACCGGCAGTAAACTACCTCTAAAGGCCGTGCTCATCTTACTGCCCAACCCTGTAGTTGCCAAGTTTGGACAAGTACTTTATTTACCTACTGTAAATGCTATGTTCATTAATGGTAATTTTTGTGTAAACTGCATTGTAATCTATTGAATATAATGAAATTTCAGCGTCGGCCAGATCTGGCCAGCACAACTTTATTTTCTTTCTAATTTTTTTATTGAAAATACTACTGCCGGCCAGATCTGACCGTCTTTTGTTTTCTCTTTGTTGCGCGAGTATTTCGTCCAGCAATGTGGGTATTAGATGAAGCAGCTGATAAACAGCTATCTACTTTTCTGCGCGCGCAACTGTTCTTTTTCTGTGGCTGTAACTAGCATTGCATGACCAGCATTCCCGCCAAATCTCTTTTACGTCTGCTAATAACTAGTGTTCATGTGTAGTCTTTTCTTTTTGGTTAGTGTGAAATAAACTTGTGTAAACGACTTCATCATGTGTAATAGAGATGTGAGTGATGACCGTATTCAAAGACTTTTGGACTGTCCAATGTCGAGTGAACCAGATCCTTATGACATTGAAAGTGAGCGAAACTTAGGTTATCTTAGTGGCTCAAGTGTTGACGACATGGATGAAGAACCGGACTTTTTACCAAGCGAATCTGAGCATGAAAGTAGTGACGGTGAAGGTGAGTCTGCCATGGCAATGGAAACCAATGATGTGAACAGTGACGGTTCTCATGTAAATGACGGTGAAGTGATGATCGATTAATGGACTGAATTCAAAGGCAGGAAACAGGATTTTCCTTTTACTCGTATTTCTGAGTATCATATATGGCCAATAATGCTAAGTCTGTAGATTATTATTCAGCTTTTCTTAATGACGTAATTATTCAAATGATGGTCATTGAGACAAACAGAAATGCCAGTAAAGTATTGCGAGAAATCAGATTGAGCCGCAGTAGCAGACTTAAAAAAATGGACTCCCACATATGAGATAGAAATGAGAAAGTTCATTGGTATCCTCATATGGATGGGTTTTGCAAATCATCCCCGTATCACAGAATATTGGTCTGGCAACATTTTGTACAAGAATTCGGTTGTTTGTCAAGTTATGAGCAGGTTCCGTTTTCAGCTGATGCTCTGCTTTTGGCATTTTAACGACCATGCTGACGAAGAACGTCATGGGCGTATTTGAAAGATTTTACCCCTTGTGTCAAGCATGAACGAGATTTTTTTTGAACAAAAAATCTGCTGGCTAAGACCTTGTAATAGACTAGACCATGATTTTCACACGTATGGACTAAAGATTTTCAAACTATGTAATCAGCTTGGGTATACCTATTGTATAAAAGTGTACATGGGTAAAGGGACAATTCAAAATGAAAATAATAAACTAGTTTCAAACTCAGTGGTCATTGAGCTCATGGAAAATCACTTGGATAAGGGACACATATTATACGTCGACAACTACTACACATCAGTGCAACTTAGCAAAAATCTTTTAGCCAGAAGAACCCACCCGGTGGGTACTGTAAGGGCAAAAAGGAAAGGTCTCCCTGCCGAAGTTATGAAAGCATAAATAAAAAAAAGGAGAAATGAAGGCATTTGAAATTGCAGATTGAATTGTAGTCACAAAATGGAAGGACAAGATAGAAGTGAGAATGCTGTCCACCAAGCATGAAGTGGAGTACGTTCTTACAGAAAAAAAGACAAAAAAGGTAATGCCATATTCAAGCCATTAATGATAGTTGGGTTCAACAAGGGAAAGATGAGAATCGATGTATCTGACCAAGTATCATCGTATGGCCGCGTAATAAAAGTGTTCTAATTTCAGATATAGTTATTTCTAAATTTTTTATCTATTACAAATGTTTGCCGTTTAAGTCTTCAATATTTTATCTTATTTCAAAGCTGCCATTTCTTTCTGATGAAATAAAGCTTATTATATGAACATATACCTAGGCTTGTATTACAAAATCTCCACCACGGGTCGTCTCCCGTGGTGCAATTGTTATTGCAGTGACATTAAAATTGTATATCATATTCATTTTTACAATAAAATTAAGTAAAATTTTGACTTTCCATACCAAAATCATGTCATCTAGACATAAATTTTGTTCATTTGAACAAATTTACCGCCAATTACTCTCACTTCAGTCCAGGATTATTCGAATGATTGTATGGCCTCCCAGTTTATTTAAAAAAACTCGTCCACATTATAAAATTCCAACGACGCCAATCAGCATTTCAAGTGAAATTTAAAGTGGTATGGTTGTTGTATAAAAACCTAGGCAGTAAAAATAGCTGTATAATGCTGTGAAAATTTGTATATTTCTTCTGCTATTGTTAAAAAAATATTAAGGTTTTCCAGATACTTATTATACACCCTGTATATAATTCTTTTAGTGAATTATGGTAGTTTTGGGTTTTTGGGATCATGATCGGAGGAATGCACTAATAAAAGTTTCGTCACGTTTTCGGAAAACAATAGTAATTCTATGAAGTAAGTAATGTTTGTCTCAATTTTGTGATATAACCTGTATCTAAAAATATTAAAACATTAATAAACAAACAGGTGTAATAGTTAAGCAAATTTTAACATACTTTTAGATCTTTTAGAGAGCGGTATAAAGATATCGGTGTAAAATATCTTCGTTTCCTTTAAGAAAATAAAAATCATTTATAAAAATATTTAAAATTAACTGTTTTAGTATTGTAATAAACTGAACAACTAGTAATTACCATTTATTTCAGGGCTTGGTATTTATACTGTTAAGCTAATATTAATAAAATTAAACTTCTATTGTTAAATTTGCTAGGCAACATAAATATATAGCTTTTTTCATTTATTGGAAGATCATTGATGACAGTAGTAGACGTATAGTAATCTGGAAAGGAATTTCATGCTGAAACGAGGGGTGTCTCCGGTGTCGTGAGTTATCATGTTATAAGTAGATATTCCAGATATATCGAGCCATTCTGTACAATGCTTGAGGTTTAGTCAAATTTATAGTTAGATAGTGCCCACCAAAGAACTTTAGTAGCACTTTCTGAATGTTAGATGTGTTCTGGTTTTTTTCAGGTACTTCTGTCTCGCGGGCATACTGGGTCACCTATTGTAACATTAACTCCAGTGTTCATACTACCATCTTTTGTGCTTGAGAGTGTGCTTGTGCGTGTGAATGAGTCTTGAGAGTGCGTGTGCATGTGAATATACGTGTGCATGTGCTTCTTGAGAGTGTATAATATGTGTCATCCACAGACTTCTTACTCTACAACTTCTCTTCAATACACAACACTACTCAGGTAGCTAGCTATGTCTCAGTTTCAAGTAATTTATAGATGTTTTGAGATTATTTTAACTACATGTATTATAACTAGACAGTAATTTTTACAATAGTGTAACACGCTGACTGAGACAGATGTATTATGACGCCAGAGGCTGAGATTACTGGTCAGTCTCAGATAGTACAGACTAGCGGCGGAAGTGTTAACTACAATATACACTACCACTACTACTACCACCACCACTACCACTACTGGTGGATATTGTGTGTGTGTGTGTGTGTGTGTGTGTGTGTGTGTGTGTGTGTGTGTGTGTGTGTGTGTGTGTGTGTGTCGGTGTTGTACAATTTGAGTGTTTAAACCTTATTTATCACTTTTATCTATTTGTTGTCACATTATTGTGTCAACAAGAAGTGACTTCGTCTAAAAGTTAGGGTGGGAAGAAAACAGGCTTGAGTAGCGAACTCGATGAGAAATTGAGATTGAATTGAGCTTCTGAAATCGGAAGTCACGGTACTGTTAATGAACTGCGAATAATAGGCTTACTATTGTCCAAGTTGCTATATTTCCACATTTTGCTCTAAATTCAAATGTATGAATACATATTAAAAACAAAACATTATTAATATACGGTCAGGACATATTTACTAAAACCTTGCCTTATCAGCGGTTTTTGTTTTAGAAGCTATTGCTGTTGATTTATTCGGTATTGTTGCTTACAAATCATTATTAATAGCTTACGAAATTTATATTTTCAGTGGATATTGCTATTTCCGTAATTCTTACTTCTATGAATGTTTTATCAAATAATAATAATAGTCAAGATTATTTATTAGAATTAGGTATGTATTTAATGACTGAATTATAAAGCAAAATCTAGGGCAATACGTATCTACGTAAAGTTTATCTAATGGTAGAGGAGGTTACAGGAGCTGAATCTTTTTATTATTAATATTTTAGGTTTTTTAGGTATAATATTGATGATGTATTTACAGATATGACTTAGCAGACGGCTGGCCTGGCAGCATCTTCACCACTCATCACACATTTCATTTTCCAGGTATGCAACTAAAACGTTTAAAACGAAATATATTTTTAATTTGTCTAAACCTAGGCTTCAGAATGGCTCACTTTGTAATTTTAAGTTAATTAGTTATTATTGCGTTGTACTGTCTTTTACATCCTCATAGTGTATCTATACCGTATGAGATTCACCAGTACTGCCGGATATAGACGCAGTAATGCAATGAACGTGTGAACTCATAATTTGTTGCCATGAAATTAAAACAATTTTTGTGTTGACCAGATTTGTGTATGATTGTGCGTGCATATGAATAATAAATTGACAATTAGTTCACCCCTCATAGTTAGTTAGGGTTTAGCCTACTTATTGTGATAACTTAACTAGTAGAAGTGCTAGACTACTTTACTTGTTTGACGTTGTTTTAATTTAATGATTAGTCATAATACGACTATTATAGTTACTACTATAATATCAGAGATTTGACGTTTTAGCAGCGTTTTAGATATTCAGTAGGTCTATACTTGGGAATGAAGATAAAAAAATCATGGAAGATATGGAACACTTATTAAATTAGAATAATAATTTCTAGTTAAATTTACTTTAATTAGTAAAGTATGAGCTCTATTTGTTTGGTTAAATTAATTTGCTTACTCATCATTACTATAGACCGCCTCGTGGTCTATTCCTGTTCGAATCTGTTACTTGGTTGGCGCGACCGCGTATGCCTGTCTGTCTAGCTTTCTTGCTCGTCTGTCTATCTGAATATCACATTCCTTAAATAAGAATGAGTGTATGATCTGTGTAGCGTTGTACGCACTGGCTGTGTGAGACAGAGTACACATTTTGTAGTAAATTGTACAATCATTAGGCCTATTAATTCACAATCATTCGTAAAAATTATGAATGGAATAGTTATAAACCATACTCGTCATAAGTTGTCTATAAAGGCATTGGTTATCAATATATTTATATTTTTGTATATATCAAGTACTAGGCATTGTGGTTTTATAGTTTCACATTCTAAACGATATTAACCTCATGCCAGTACACTAGTTTCTTGTCCCTTGCATTTATTAAATTATACATTTAAATAAATAACATCGAGATTTAAGACAATACATGTTATTTAAAGAACTCAAAACTCTGTTTCAATTGAAGTATAAATTGTAACTTTAACTCACTTGTAATATACAATCGCATTTCTGTACTTTAATATAAATCGAATTTTCAAACTTCCAGCTCATATTACAATGTACAGCATCGTTGAGAGCAGATTATCGCTTGCATTTTATAAAATAATCCTTGAAAACCGATCAAAATTTATTTTATTTCATACGGAAAATGTGAAACCTGTAATAAATTGGTTAAAATATCTTAATAATAATAATATAATAATATCACTTTATTGCGGTAGCAATTATAAAATTGCATGCAAACGTCATAAATAAATATTTAAATAATAAAAAGGTAGGCCTACACTTCATTCACTCATGCACACAGTCACATGTTTCTCTCATTCACTCTCATATTCATTCTAAACAGACAATCCTGCTACTGCCACACTAAAACCAGAGGATTGATCTTGTTAGTTTTGAATTTCGTTCCAGCGGCTCTCCATAAACTCCTCAACTGAGTAAAAACACCCTCGACACCAAAAGATGTCTTTGTCGAGTTTTAAATTGTTTTGGTCATTCAATTATTGGATCTCTTCAGGGAGCTTAGTGATTAGCTTGACAACAACCTCAGACGGCAAACGTTCAAATGCTGCAGTTCTGTGTTGTTGAACGCGGAAGTTGTCCCTGCCTCTAGTCCCAATACTGGTGAACGTCCCTGCCTTGAATCAAGTTACACTTAGAACGGCAGTACAGGACAACCTCCAGGATATAGAGACAGCGCAAAGTCAGTAATCCAAGCTCCCTGAAGGTGTTTTTGCACGAATCTCTGAAGTTCAATTTTGAAATGATTCGGACAGCTTTTTTATGAATTCTAAATACACGTTCGAATTTGTATTTAGAACAGCTGCCCCACAGTCTCAAACCGTATGTCAGATGTGGATATACCAAGCCAAAGTAGGACGTTCTTAGTATATCCAAAGAGCAGAATTTTGCAAGGTTCCGTAAGACATAAATGCCTGAGGAAACCTTTGATAAAATGCCGTCAATGTGATCGTCCCAAATCAGCCCTCGGTCTAGGCGCATTCCGAGGAACTTTTTGGAATCAGTTTCTTCTATTAGAACATCATCCGCCATCACGGTAGCGAAGTTGTCAGGTTCTTGCTGCCGAAGAAAAAATATTGACGACGCTTGATTTAGAACTGTTGGCCCTCAGATTTAGTGTTGAAAAATACTGAATACATTAATCCAGTTCTAAAAATGAGTTGATCTCTAATTCACCTTTTGTTTTTAATCTGATGCTGAGAGTTGTATCGTCAGCATACTGAACCATATTCTCCGTAAGGATCGATGAGTTGAATCTGTTGACGTACACAAGGAAAAGGCAAGGTCCAAGGATAGATCCCTGTGGGACACCATAAGTCATTTGAACCTTTCCTGACAGGTTATTCGCAATCTGCACACACTGGCTTCTATCCCTGAGGTAAGACGAGATCCATTCGTGCGGCAGACCTCGAACACCACATGTCGTCAACTGGTACAACAGTTTTTCGTGATTTACACAGTCGAATGCTTTAGAGACGTCAAGAAATATGCTCAGCACATGTTCTCTTCACTCCAGGCCATCGACAACTGCATCGATTAGGTCTGTGACGGCATCATTTGGATTTGTTTTTTTCTGAAACCAAATGGTTCAAAACAGAGGATTTCAAAACGACCAAGAAAATTTTAAAATCTGACAAGAAATATCTTTTCAAGGACTTTGCTCATGACTGGGAGGATTGAAATTGGACGATAGTTGCTTGCAAGGCAAGGATCGTCTTTTGATTCGCCATTACTGTCTGTGTGTCTGTCTATTTCTCTGCATGATTTATAGATGACGATCTAACCTATGATTTAAAATTTAGTATGTAGGCTCCTTTCTATACAGAAGCAATCGAGTCCAACGATGATGCATACTTCTCCTTGGGATCTCAATGAGTGTTACTGAACAAACGTACATTCGCTTTATGGGTAACAATGATGGCAACAGGTAAATGACTGTATGTAATGACATACGTAATTTTAAGATGTGAAAATAATAGCCAATGGTCCAGTGTAGCGGGTTCAGTTGTTATCGTGAAATAACTGAATCAAGTTACGTCGGGCGTGGCTGTTGCTTGGATTAGTGACCGAGAGCGATCCTGTCCTTGCAAACAGCCCGCCTGCCCGGCCATTGGTGGTGGTTTGAAAGTCACCTGTAAGCCGTTGGTCACTAGGTTATAATTTTATAGAGTCTGCATGTGACGTCAGCGAAACATTGCTTCCAGACACATACTTCTAAATCTGAATAAAACTGCTAGTTTCTCGAATTCATATATTTTCAGACTAATAGTAGACATACAAGACCACATTATTGCCTTAATTAATAGCTTCGCTTGTGTTAAGCCAATGAAATTAAATCCTTGGTGTATTTATGAACACAGGGTAAGGTAAGGTAAATCCTATATTTTACACATCACATTACGTAGCTGTGGTGGTGGGAAGGTTTGATTCAATGTGATTTTTGAGATTAGCTCAATTTTACCTCCAATTTAGTACAACGTCTGAAATCTAACACTGTCACAGACATGACTCATGGAATCTGAACTAAACGTAGGTTTAAATAGTACAAAATAGATACTGGGTACACCAAATAGCTTTTTTTCCATTCTATATGTCCCTGATCTCGAAAAGATGCAATATCATATTTTATTGTTTCTAAACGGCTTTTATACGAATAGGTAGAAATAAGAATTGTTGTTACGATCAAGGTAACTCTATTCTTTCAGTTCTTAATATAAACAAATGAAAATAGTGGTTAAAATTAAGTTAAGAAGTGGCTGTGCTGACATAAAACAATGTTTAGACAGAACAGTTGATTACATTTAACAGGATCTTACAATCTATAACATCACTTCAAAACCTTTGTCTATTTACCAGATTTTTTTTAGTTAACTACAACAATATTTTAAAAGCTATTCTACTAATCGGGGCAGGGAAGAACCTAACAAACCACAGATCATTATAACCAGCATTCTTAAGCATTACATGATGTAACTAAGCCAACTTTGTTTTATGTATATAATTAATTATAACACTTATTTTAATACTTAAATAAGGATAATTTCACCACAACCAATTTTCAACAAGCTTTTATTCAAAATTATTAATTTTGGTAGATATAACTAATAATTATATCGAAGACGAGTTGTTAATAATTTACTTCTTTACTTATGATGTTCAAGCAATACGAAATACGTAAATAAACTGATATTACATACAATAGTGTATATCGTCAGTACTAATCAATAAGTATAATAGCATGTACAGCTTAGACGTTAATCACTCGATTGTCCGCAGTCATGGGTTTAGCACTATGGCGCTAATTGGATGATATTATGGGAGGGGGCGGTTTTGATTTACGATATATTCTTACATTTGAAAAAATAATATTTTTAAGGACAATAATAAGTTGTTACTAAGAGTACGATATTAGTTTAGAAATAATAAAAAAATTATCAACGATTACAATAGAACTTATCAAGAAGAATTAGAGTTCAAAAAGAACTTATCTATAGACTTGAAATTTTTCATGAAGCTTATAATAAAAGAGAAACAAAACTTCGATAATGGAGCATGTATGCACATAAGTATGCAATAATTGTAATATGCTATAACTTAATTTGAGCCACAACATTGTTGCTTTAAAATAACGTTGAAACTATTAAACAACACAAAAGTAGTTTTTAGAATGTTTGTTACTAGATCTGTTTCAGAATTGGTTATTCTTGTAGCTTATATTTACATAAGTAATGTAAGTTAAACATTAACAATTAAATAGAAACAGCTTTTTATGATATCCATTTATTCACTTTTTTATCATGTTTAATTAAATGAAGCAGCTTATTACTATAGACACCAAAAGGACCGATTGTTGTATTGAACACAGTGTGAATCATTATGGATTTAAGTTAAAAATGTATTTTTATATTATGAATACGTAAAATAATTAACTAAGATACCATTGTTATAACTTGTTAACTCTAATCCACGGTAATCTTTTGACTATTTTTACTTTACTCCAAATACCAGATTACATTAGATTCGAAAACTAAAAATAAACAGCAGCTAAATCTTAACATATCGGACTACTCGTATATCGATCTGAATATAGTTCAAGCTTACTCATGTTTACGTAGTTTAGTCATAATTAAGTTTAAAAGAGTCATTCTTTTGTTGTAGTTACAGTTTAGCTTAGCATATAACAAAGTGGATCTATTAAGCTGCAAACAGAAGTACGTTAAAGTTTGCCAGAGGGAACTTCCGTATTGCACTGTCAGCAGCAAAGCAGCAAGTAGTTCCGGAGTTTCTATTGTGTACAGTGAACACACACGATATTGTAATATTCACTTTTCATACATCTGATAATGCTTGGTAGTATGGGGAAAAGTACTCTTATTGAGTGTCATATAATCCGATTATAATTATATATAATATCTATATTATCCATAAAAATATTATTCCTATTGATAATATCTAGCTGTCCTAGATCTTAGTGTAATGGGACCACGACCAAAACAGAGCCGGAGCGACTTGCCATTATCTCGTCCTCTCCTGACAATCGTCTTACTGTTTCATTGACTCAGATGACATTACGCGGTGCCCATTAAAGATACGATATCGAAATTCGTGTTACTATCTTACTTCAGCCTGAGTTGGTGAGATGTGTGATTGTGATTGTCGTACTCGTGCTCGGGAATGTCATTATGTGCAGTGAAAACACCTGGACCGCATTGCAAGAAGCTTTTGAGTATCTTAGAACCCATTTTCCGTTCATTTATTCTTTATTTTTATATTTATTAATAACGTCCCCAACTGACAAAAAGGATAGATTTCAATCCTCGAAACGTTGTTTTATACATTTGGTAACATATAGCGATGGCAAATTTCCTGAATCCTGTTATCCTTAGAAACCATCCATCGTCAATAACAAAATTTAAACAAAGATCGAATCCACAGGTAGATTTTTATTTTAGTGAGACTAATCAGAGATTTGTAACACTTGAAAAACTCGTACGAATAAAAAAAGGGAGAATTAGCTTAATTTCATAAACTATGCTGATTTTTCTGTTGAAACCATGATAAACGACTCACGTTAATAACAAAACAATTGGTTTTCTGTTAGATTTGTGACCAAATTCTAATTACTTGGTTTAATGGATAATAAACAGTCTTTAATACTTATTAGATTTTTTATACATTTGAAGGACATAGCGCCTAATATGGCAGTTTATTTATCAAGTTTAGGGAGACATCACCTAACAATGACGTTACATCTAGTATAAAAAGTATTTAAAACGTATATAGTAAATAGTTGTTCCTATGTCAAGTATTTTCAGTTACTGCAAAGTTGTAGTGACAATCAATTTAATACTGCTTTGTTTATTTTTGAATGACTGTCATTTTACTACGAGATGTTGTTTTTTTTTTTTTTTTTTTTTTTTTTTTTTGCGGTTGTAATAAACCAGAACATAACATAATGAAGAACATGAGGCAATGTGAAAAGCTGAGCTATGTGATGACGTCAGGTATCAGCTGCACGTTGGTGGTCTGGAGACTTAGCAGCTGTATTGGTACTTCACAGATTTGATATTGGAAAGTTTTGACATTGCGATTTACAATCTCTGAAGAAAATGGGCGAGGTATTATACGAGTGTGGTCAAACCAAGATGTTCTCGTATAACCGGAATTTCGATTACTCAGAAGTGATATTGAACTTTATTTTATGATGATAATGTCCTTCTTACAATTGACCTGCTATGTGACCTAACTTATGTGTTCGGAAATGCTATTAAATTACTAAAATATATTTTCCATGCTTCAATAGATTAATAACTATGCGGTATTGGTGATACAATTATGCTTCAGTTGGAGTATGAATCAAACTCATTTTATGATACTTATTAGGCCATGATACTTTTGTGTAACCCTAATCTTGTTAATGCTATAGGAAATTAACGGGTAAATACACCTTCTTTAAAAAAATCATTAGGCTACTTCCGTATGTGTATGAACCTATATTAAGATTTTACTAAATTCATATTATACATCACTTTGGATGCCAAGAGATAGTGATAGCAGTAACTATGATTTAGTTGGTCCATTTTAGTATTACTCAGTATAAACTCCAATCAACTTTATGTTAATACTTATGCAACTACCGAATACAGGGAAGATATCTATGAGACATAGCTAAGAAATTGTTTTCGTAAACAATTCTATGGTACTATGAACTATTTCCGATTCAAATACATAAGATTATTGAATACCTTAGAAAATATTAAGCCGATTCAGCATGCACGTTTTAGGTATATGGGAAATTAAAAACAGCTCAAAACCAAAATGTAACAGAAAACATACCATACCTTTTACGGAGCAGGTACAAAGAGATTTATTTTGCATAGTAATCATACTAGTGCAAGATATAAAAATAGTGAAAAGATCAAAAACATAAATTTCTTTTTAATATTAATTATGTTATTATTTTTATAATTTTTGGACATTATTATTTATTTATAATCAATAATATATTCACTGGGAAAGTGATTTGTGCTGTGATAAATTTTCAATAAAACTAGGATGTAGACTACGTACTTTGGATGTCAAGAAATATTGAGAGCAGAAGCTATGATCTATAAACAATAAAAATAACTCACTGTAGGTCCTGGTCCTGGTCCTATCCCTGAGCCTCACACCGTGTTCCTTGTTCGCTGGTTTTCCGGGGTGCTGCGATTAGAGTGAATTTTGAATACAGTACAGAGCAATTCAGAATATTGAAATACCCCGAACGTTTCTTCCGGTGTTTCTATGTATGTAATTTGGATGTTTACATCTGTAGGGGACATATCAGCTGGATTCTTTCAAGGAAAATGTCCATATTTTATCCTACGCATGTGCCGTTCTTTTATAATTGTAAAAGTAACCACAAGATGCGTCTGCATTTATTTTCTGCTCTATGACTAAAGCATTTACAAGTATAAGCAAACAGCCTTTAGCTTTTTAAAATTGCCGACATCTATTCTCCGAATATGAAATTGATCATCAGCCAAAACCTGAATTGGTGCGGGATATAATTGAAGAATTAAAAATAAGTACTAAAATATGAAGCATTTAACAACAAATTATAACGGTCAGACACGTAAGTGATAGTAATATCACCGTCAGACAACGAGATGGAAAGACTAAATTAGGCATTTTCAGCCAAGTATTTGTTACCGATATTGTCAAACCTTTCCAGTGTTTATATTTATATAAAGGATGACCTACGACAATTTAAATATGTAAATTATTCTTTGAAAAATAAACTTGTATACTAATAACCTTGGTCAATAAACGTTATCAGCGTGCCCTCGTCTAACTTGAACTAAGAGTTTATATCAATTACGTAATATTACACAACCCTGCAACAACAAAGAGAACTAGCCGTTAATTTTACACTTCTATAATTTTAATTCTCGAACATATTTTTCTATTGAAACTCACTTTATTCCGAGTAAGGGCTTTTAAAATGTGACAATTAGTAAAAAAACTTGTGTGTTGACCAAGTTTTAATATATTAAAATATCTTAGGCTCGGATGTCTTATTACTAAATGTGCAAAATAGTTTTTTTTTACTAAATAGTACCTTACATTTATTTTATATTTACAAAAATGGAGCAAGTACTTTTTGTAATTCAATGTTCATTGAAATTATATATAGAGTGCTCTGGCGTGGATTTCTGTAACTAATAGAATGACGTAAATCTTTTAGAACAAATTTTTGTCACAATTGTTTGGTGCTGTTTTTAATTTTTGAAATATATCAATCAAATCAAAAATAGTTATCACTTTTATATCTTAAGTAAAAATCAACGACTAATTTCAACTCATTACAAATTTTTTGCTTACTAGCAACACTAGAAATATTGTTGTAAAAGACAAATTAGAAAATGCTTCTCATAACAATATATACATAGTTTTCATAAAATTACGCGAAAACTTCCAATATCTATTGTTGTCCATTCTGTACGAAATATTGTAAACTGATTCTCCCTGTACTCTTTGGGTACTAAGAGGATTATACATAGCACCAAACACGAATTATTAGCTTTAAAACATAACAATGCAGTGTATTAACTATTTATTTTTAGACTTCTGTTAGCACTATACATAATATATTCTCATGTTCTGTGCATTAAAAAATCGCTAAAACTAGATTGTAAACTGCTTTGTATAACGAGAAAAAGTGAGTAAAAACTATGATTTATATTGAATTAAAGTAACTCATCCTTGTAAGTCATGCCCTGGTCCTGCTTCTAGCCATCACATCGTGTTCCTGGTGCTACTTCCGTGACTAGCTGCGAATTGAGCGAAGTTTGAAAAATGCAGCGACATAACACTTTAGAATTAAGTTTGAAAAAATGCAGCGAATAACACTTTAGAATTAAGTTTGAAAAATGCAGCGACATAACACTTTAGAATTATTTAAAAACATTTAATTATAAATGCCATGTTGTTTCCATGGATATTAAATAATATTTTACTGAAACTGCTGCTTACGTTTCACCTGTCCCTTATATTGCTGACGTCACGGCTAATATTGAAACTAAACGCTTGTTGTCGGATTACCCCAACACTTATATTTTAGGGGAAAAAACGGGCAAATAAAACTGAAGTATAAAGATTCTAATAAAATGTTTTCCCCGTTTCCGATGTATGTGCTACATTGTTAGTGTTTGGATGCAATATCCAGGGACAATGTTTGAAATGACATGTTATACTATTGCTAATTATTCTACAATAGTTTATATTATAAATGCAAACTCTTTTAAAGAATTTTGGATGAATAATAATCACGCTAACCCTATTGGGCAGATTTTAACCAAAACTTAAAAAGACTATTACTTAGATACAAAGAAAACTTATGCGTATTTGTATTTTAAAGTATTCCTTACAAAATAATTGGTACGAAATTTGTATAATATTTAGTAAATTAAATGTGAATTGAATTTTAAATTTAACAATGTATTATTTCGCTGCTTACTTCGTGTGACAGGACGCAGTGTATTCAATATTTTGTATTTCAATATATAAATATTATAAGTTATAGTAAGATGAAAATTGTAATAGCAAGTAACATATATTATTTATATAAATAGCAGCAATGACTTATTAATCCAATTTACATATTCTCCTATCGTATAAAACACTTACCTTTAGCTTGTTAGCTTGTAATAAAGTAAAAACCCAGGTATTACAATTTAGGTACATTCACAAAACTAAGGTTATTTTAAAGCATAAACAAACGTTTGTCTTTGCTGGACAAAATATTCAATTTTGGTAAATATTTTTGTGGGCTTTTAATTTATTATCAAATGTTAATAACTCAAAAGTTTTGCAAGTAACTACGTTTTAAACGGCTATTTTCCATTGTATATTTTAAATCAGAAATCAAGAAGAGGAATTTTCAGATATATGCTTTTTTCCAAAAAAATGTTTATTTGAGTGTTAAACCACAAAGAGGACTCACTAAAATTTACAATTAATATTTTTCGAATGCATTATACATTATACATATATCAACATTTGAAACCATCATTTCATAAATAAATTACGGTTCCAGTTTTCTTGTAAATGAATTTAAAAATCTTACAACGCATAATGTCCAAAATTCCAAACGCATATAATTTTCTTGCTTATAGTTTTAATACGTCAAATAAATGTAAGATATCACAGAGTATGGCGTTGATCTGTGAAACCCCCTGAAACACATCCATCGTTGAAAACATGTTTCTGAAGGATATGTGAAAGGAAAATCGTTGTTGAAGTATAAGTTCTGAAATCATGAGTAATACACAATATACCTGAATCAGCATTGCAATTTTACTATTCTTTTATAACGTAAGATTAGAGAAGGCATTTCCTACTGATGTGGGTAAACAATCCAACTAGTCATAAACTAAATATACAAATGTGCAATAGTATAACAACCTAATGCAGTAACCGGGTCAGTTCGGAGTTTATTGCCCAACAGGATATCCTTAGGATGCAAGTCGATCCGACCAAGTATTTAACCACAAAACAAAAACCTCAAACGGTAGTCAAGGTTTAATCCCGTAGATATAAAGCAACTGCAATAGCTTCGGCTCAAGACCAAAAGACCCTCCGATCAGAAGCCTGCACTATATTAGTAACCATATTCCTCTGGCAACAGACCTTTTCAGTCGTTGTCCCCAATTCTGTCAACTGTCAACAAAAACATTGGACTACACAAGCTTACGGCTCTCTTCAGGGTAGCATTAGTCAATTCTGTGACTGTGATTTTAAATTTACCAGTCAAAGGAATTATCATTTTATCTCATCTGCATACACCTGTTGTAAGACTTATGTAATTATTAGTAATATAAAATTCATAGAATCAATGTACAGATAGTTGCTGGAAAGGAAGTCTTGTATTACAATTCGATACAAACATCCTCCGGATGTAACTGGATACGCACATCCGCCCAGACGCCGATGGTAAACAAACAGGAAATGCTTATTTGAAAAAACCGTGCGACGATGTAAGGGGCAGCCATGCTGATATAAAAATTAGTACTCACCAATTATGATGGAGATATTTGGCAGAGGCGTGGTCAATGAGCTGGCGGGAGAAGAACATCAAAACTGAAGAACAAGGAGGAGAGGTGGAAGTGGAGGCCGGAAATTCCAAAAGTGAAGTTCGGGAGTGTTTGTCTTCGTGTGCGGAAAAATATCTCTAGGCGTAATAAGTGTGATGTGAAATAAAATGTAAGTAATTTTAAGAACTTAGTATATTTTAGGGTTCATTAATCATTTTCAATTCCATATCTATTTAAATGTTCACAATTTCGAAAATGTAAATTCATGTAAATGTTTAGCTATTTTAAAGAAAGTTTCTCATGTTAGTCCATGAACTCATTATTATTGCAACACTACAAAATTACTAGTAAATGTTATAATGAATTAAATTTAAAATAAATTGTAATGAATAATTTAATATCAAACATGTTTTCAAAGTATTAAGGTATTAAGGTTTGTGCTTAATATGTCGATTGACGCAATCAATTGTTAATTAAAATTTTTAATCAATTTAATGAAATGTTGTCACAAATAAATGTGTTGGTTCATTTGAGGGTATTTGTACTGCCAATTTAACATGTTATTAAATCCTCTCACAGCAACCCTTGCTCATAATATGTCACAACCTTAATCTTAAACTAAACATAAACTACAAAACCTTACATGGTGGAGGCGCTAAACTCGGTTGGCATTCAAATTCCTCACATGGGCAAGCACATAGTTTCATAGGCTAGGTATAAATTAGAACTAAATAATATTCATAAGAAAGTATTTAACGAAAATAGCCTACTTCAGTGCCAAACAACTCATTTACCTGAAAGATAAATTAAATTTCCAATAACTCAAAAATATTTTCAAACCCGTAATTAGAGTAACGCCAAGTAAACTAACGAGGTACGTCAATGGACATGTATAATTAAATGGAAACCATACTACATACATGAAGATTTAATACCATTAGACACATATAGGACTTCCAAAAGTGACATAATAAAAATATTAAATGAAAATGGAATACTATCTAGAGACACAGACACTGTAGCAGACCTCAGACCTATCCTAGCGGCACTTAAGAAACTTAACACGTATAAGCGCCCTAATATTAAAACCATATTTAATAATTTAACTACACGAAAAACTCACCTAAGTAAAGAGGACAGAAAAAACTATAAGGATCTAGCTACAATCGAGGATTTTCTAGTGCAGAGAACAAATTTATACGACATAGTACATAACCCTGAGGCAGACATCAAGACACAAGCACCCCCAACCTTAGCACAACATTACGAGCCACTCACACTACCTGACAGAACGAACACAGTAACCATGGGGGAAAACATACCGTTAATATCTGCTGGGACTTACACAGGTCTCCAGAGCGAAAATCCACAAGATTTTTTAGACAAATTCCTAGTGGCAGCAACTTCAAACAGATGGACAGACAACACTAACGTTAATTTATTCCCAGCGCATTTATCAGGCACAGCACTAACTTGGTTCAAACACTACAAGCAAAAACAACGAGGGGTAGCCATACAATGGGATCAACTTGCTAAAAAAGCCATAGAGGCTTTCACTCCATTAGCACAAACTCAGAGTCTACAAATTATTTTAGAACACAAAATACAGGGAGAGAACGAGCCAACACTAACCTATTTTTTAGATATATTAACAACATGCCGAAGATATGACCCCACAATACAGGACAAGCAAATTATACATTTTATCATACAGGGACTAAAACCAGAAATCTGTGAACGAGTTATAGGCCTGAAAAACGACACCTTAAGTGCTCTAGAGAATAATTTAAAAATTACAGAACAGCTAGTTCTAACACAAATGAAAAAAAACAAGAAAGGTACAATAGGGTTGCAGCAAACAGACCCTATAGTACACCCTTATATGAACAAAACATCATCCATAAACTACAAACAGAAGTTAACACCCTAACCAAATTAGTAGCTACCCTAACTACAAACCAAATTTCAAATCATAACCACAGGTACGAAAGGTCTTCATCCCCGTATGAAAACTCAAAATATAAGCCAAGATATGATAGAACACCTAGTCCTCACCAGAATAGATATATGGAAAGCTCAAACTACCCCAAACAAACCCAAAGGCCACCTATGATTAAACACGTTACTTTCAGTGATAGGAGAAGACAAAACCATTCCCAAATACAACCTGCTAGACAAAATAGGTATTGCAATGTTTGCCGTAAAGACAACCATAATACTGAACAATGCTGGTTCAAGCAACGTTCATTAACTTCTCAAACCCAAAGTAACTGCTTGGCACCTAAAACCAACAATATACAAGAGCTGTTCTGCAGGTACTGCAAGCGAACAAACCACAATATCGAATCATGTTACAAGTCTAATTATTATAAACAAAATCATCAAAAAAACGGGAAATAGGGGGAGGTCACACTAACCCTTACCGAAACTTCCCCCTTATCAAAAGCGAAAACAAATAACACCATAGATCTTAACCAAAGGAATCGACAAACTTAAAAATGTATAAAATCTATGACATTTACCCCAACTAACCCCAAAGTACTACCACTATCAACCCCCTGGAAAGACCAGTTCAGAAGTGATATTTAAAGCTATAGATTATAATCAAGAATTCCCACCCTTAAAGAAGATGCAAGAAATTGAACAACCTATTATGCAGAAGCCTATACACACCATGAAACTTCAATCTGCGTTCAATCCAACCCCAACCCTAAGTGAACCAAACCCCTCGGGGACAACAAATATAAATAAATCCAGTTTTACAAGAAACCTTGCAGTCTCATAAAATTTCACAGGACAGATAAAAACCTAGCGTATTAAAGGTAGTAGCGCACGTAAAACAGGACCCAGATTGTAGTATGGGGGAGGTAAACACACATACTGGATTGGAAGAAACCATTGAGATAGACACTATACAGATTTTAAATCACATAGAGCAACAGAAGAAACAGAATATGTTAGATTGTACTAACTTGCAAGAAATAACGCAAGACAGGATACACAGACCGAGGAAAAATAAAACATTATTATTAGAGGATATTTATGAACTCATATTTAATTGCGAAAATAAAACTACGAAGAAGATACCTGTCCTAACAATAGACGTAGCCTTGACCACAAACCCTTGACATCCAGTACCCTGCATTATAGATACAGGATGTAACATAAACATTATTAGAGCAGACCTAGTTTGTGCAACAAAATTAAATACTAGCAACATACCCTCGTTGATATCGGCTAACGGTATACCATTAACAGTTTTGGGTTCAACAAAAATCGCCATAAAAATTGGCAAAGTAATACTTGAAGACACGTGTTATGTGACACCTGATCTAAACAGCCCAATATTGGTAGGAAACATATTCCTATTTCAGAATTGCGTGGAGTTAAACTATAAAAATAAAAACTATAAAAATTACCAAATATCAGATTGAACATATAATACCTATGAATGAACAGTGGCAGTTAGACATCAAGAATTGTAAAAACACACAGGAGTTAGAAGTACAGCAAATAACAGATGTAACAGCCCCACAAGAAGACATAATTATAGCACCACATCAGCATATTAGGATTAGCTCCTTAAAAGGTATCGAGTCTCGAACAGCCATCGAAACAGATAGGAATCTATGAATAAAAAAGAAATGTCATGCATATCTTTTCAGAAGGGGAAGATGGTACAGATACAATTGTAAATATTTATAATGCATCAAATTTCCCGAAAAGGATACCCGCACATACTACGATAGGACATATACATTACCCAACTCTTGAAGCACAGCCTACCCTGGAACACCATCCCACTAAAAGTGACACAGGGAAAAAACAATATTGACAGATAAGGACGGCATAGTATTTGATATCTCACCACATTTAACCCTCCAAGAACACAAAAAAGTCCTTGACGTTTTACAAAAAATACAGACACATATTTACAACAAAGGTAATCGATTTAACTCCTGCAAACATACCTCCTGTTAAACTTGAATTAACACCGAATACAAAACCTGTAAACTCACCACCGTATAGGCAGAGTAAAACAGAAAGGGAAAAATTAAACAAATTATTGGACGATTTAGTACAAGCAAAAAATATTAGAGGAATGTCAGGATTACACAGAATATGCAAGCCCAGTATTTTTAGTGAAAAAATAAAGATGGAAGCGACAGAATGGTAGCTGATCTCAGGAAGGTTAATGCACAGTTGAAAACAGATGCCCACCCATTCCTTCAGTAAACCTGGTTTTAAGCTCTTTGAACAAAGCGCACACATTTACAAAATTAGACCTTAAAAATGCATTTTATTCCATGGAGGTTAGGAAAGAAGATAGGCATATCCTAGCCATAAAAACTCCGGATAGACTTCTACAGTTTTTGCCGACTGCCGATGGGACTTTCAACTTCAACCACATTATTTAGTAAAGCCTTGAATGCGATATTAAACCGTCACCTTTATAATAAAGTCATCTGTTACGTAGATGACCTAATTTGTTATGGTGACTCATTTGAAAATGACTTACATAATCTAGAAACTATATTTAGAGGAACTAGAAAAAGCTAATTTGAAACTAAATACAAAAAAAGTGTAAATTTCTCTACAAAAGTGTAAACATTTTAGGACACGAGGTATCAGGGGAAGGCATTTTTACCCAAAAACAGTCAGTAGAAGCTATCACCGAATTTAAAAGACCAACTTGTGTAAGGCAAGTGAGACAATTTTTAGGATGCTCAGGATTCTTCCGCAGATTCATCCAAAATTATGCCAAAATAGCACAACCCCTTACTGAGATAATAAAAGATTCAAATAAAAACATGGCATTTAAATGGACGGATCTATGTGAACAGGCTTTTATAAAAATCAAGCAATTTTTGACAAACCCACCATTACTATCACATTGGAAGGACAACAGGGAAGCACACATTTATGTAGATAGCAGTTTGATTGGATGCGGAGCAGCGTTAGTACAGTTAGATGAAGAAAATAATAGAATGTACCCAATTTATTACATGTCAAAAAAATATTCAAATACCCAAATGCGTTACAGCAATGCTGAACGTGAAATGTTAGCGCTAACCTATGCTGTGAACTACTTCAGAGAATTCACGCTTGGTAGACAAACAACAGTTTATACGGACTGTGCCGCATTACAGTTTTATAAAAAATTTTTAAGCACACTTCCACTAGATTAAACAGATTAGCACTCTCATTAACAGACTACGACATTGTAGTAAAACATAAACGTGGTGCTACAAACGTGTTAGCAGATGCCTTAAGCAGAAATCCTTTAGAACAACCTTTGGATGAAGAATTTACGGACGTGTGTTTAACTGTCAATACTTTAATACAGACAAATCTACCCCTACTACAAGCTCAAGACAGTTATTTGAAACAAATACGCCTTGCGATGATCTCACCTGAGGCGGTAAATAAAAAAATCAGACGGGCTTCAAGACATTACGAAGAAATAGATGGATTGTTATATTTCAAAACTTTCAACGGACGAGAAACTAGAAACTTATTGGCTATACCCCAAAAAACAAACACAAGAAATATTAAAAATATTCCATGACAACCCCTACACGGGTGGACACTTATCACATTACAAAACAGCTTCAAAAATAAAATTACGATATCACTGGCCGAATATGTACCGTGATATCCTCCAATATACAAAAACTTGTGAAGAATGTCAACTACGTAGGCCAAAAACGAACAAAAATTACGGCCTACTACAACCTATTGCACCCTCCATAAAACCCTTTGACAGAATAACAATAGACTTTGTAGGTAATATTACACAAAGTAATGGTTACAAATATATCCTAGTTGCAACCGATGCCTGCACTAGAATGGCATTTGCGACCCCTTGTAGAAATGCAGATGCGAACACAGTAGCGCAAAAATTATTAAATCTATTCTGCACATTTGGATTTCCTAGAATTATTAATCATGACAGAGGAACACACTTTATGAATTCTGTAATTTCACAGTTACTAAATGCACTCGGGATTGAACAAAGGCCCAGGCGCTGCTTATATGTCACAAGTACAAGGTGCGGTTGAAAAATACAACCACACGCTAATAAAGGCAATATCTCATTACGTTGTGGAAAAAACCCCAAACTTGGTCAAAATATGTAAAAATAGTTACATTTGCCTACAACACGTCTGTAAACATTTCAACAGGCTACACACCGCACTACCTCATGTTTGGTTACGAAGCTAACTTACCGTCTGATTGTATATATTTACAGGTTAATCCCGAAAAAAATGGTGTTGGAAAATATAGAAATTTTAGAGCAAATACGCAAAGATATGCCGAAAATCATGAAAAAAGCCCAGGAAGCGCAAAAGAAATACTTTGACCGTGACAAAACTCATTTGGATTTAAACCCGGCGATGAAGTGTTGGTCCATTTCCCGAAAGACCACACAAAAAAATATAGTAAATTTCAAACACCATTTAGAGGTCCTTTCGTTGTCAAGAAAAAAATTGTGACATATGCAGTAGAAATTTACCACAGGGGGAAGGTTAACAGAACAACCAATACATGTTGCTATAATGAAATTATTCTATAAGAGAATATAAAACAAAATATGAAGGGACTTGAGCAATAATAAAATATTCAAGAATAATATATACAATATTCTCATGAACATCACTATGCACTCACTGCCTTGTAGTAAAAGTTTGAAGAGAGTGAAAAGTATATTCGCAATAATTTCATAATATATGAGGGTAAAAAAAAGCTACTACATAGTCACGCAAAGAATCGCTTTAAAAAAAATAGGTATTATACTCCAGGAGTTGAGAGACCGGTTAACTTGATTACGGTTTTGAATGATTCATTATAACGTTATATAACCTTGAGAGTCACTGAAGTAAGTCTAACAGAAATAAAAATGTATATTAAAATCTCGATGTTGTGTCGGAAAACGATAGAGAATAAAGACATAAAAGTTTTAGAAAATTAAAACGCCTAACTTTATATTTTAATGTGAGGTTTACTGTAATTTAGTGATTAAGTGATAGGATACACGTACCAAAGATATTGGTATAGATAATCCCAATACACAGGACACTAACACAGCACACACGACACGACACGAGCAGAGCCTGTAACCCACGGTAACCGTACTTAGACTGGCTAGTAAGACTTGACCGTGACTCTGGTATGTCTCCCAGGCAGATAAGTTGCTAACTCAACTAACTTCCCACGCTATACTACACCGACTGTGTTGTGACTATGACTAGGGGCATTGCCTTGTACCGGCGGTCTGGGTCGCCAAGGGCCCTGGTGGTTCAGACAGCTTAGTATGCAAGTAATGTTTCCCACGTACTCGTTTACTACAGTAACAAAGCGTACTCTAACTTGACACAACGTACATATTATACTTACCTGAGGGATACGTGTATACATAGCCTAGTAATAAAGAATATAAAATATGATAAAGTGTACTACATATATCATATTTATTTAAGTTAGTAGATAGCAGTGTTAACATAATATACCCTACAAGGACTCAAGGACTCAATTTTCCTGAGATGCATCTCAAAGAAAGAGACATAGATGTTCTATATTATATAATCCTATGAAAAACAAATACTTCAATATATGACATGTAAATGACTTAAATGACACATATCTAATATACCATTGAAGGAAAGTAACATATATTTAACATAGTATGTATTAGCACAGCAATATTGCTCATTAACAAACTATACAGCCTTGATTAGGCAACATATATTATGATCATAATAATGACTATGGACAATAAGCACAAAGAAGGGATATTACATATTCCTCAGAAACAAAGGTGCGTAGTATCGTTTTGTAATATAATAAATTAACATAATTTCGAATCTTATTTAAGAACACTAGAGATTAAGATGCTTAATAAATATTATTACATAGAGCTTGGGAAATACGACACACCATCGAGAGGCCAATAAAAGATTTCTGTAAATAAAAACCTTAGGCATAAATATGTATTAATTATAAAATATTAACCTGAAATGTATATGTAACCTGTAGATATTTAGTTTTAGAATTACGACACCAAAAAGCCAACTAAAAACCTGAGACACCAGTCTACAGCACTCTAACCGATCCCGACCAACCCACGAGAAAAATGAAGTCTTCACAGCACTTCCTTCTACTACTCACAGCACTTGCCATGCCTCTTTCGACCACCTTTGCCAGCACATCAACCCACAACACAGAAGAACCCAATAAGCCTCTAGTACAAATCTTCAAAGGAGCGTACTTCACTCCAATGTCCCAGACACTATCTTATACCAGTTCCATCCCTATATTATACAAAATTCCTTTCAACACACAGCAAAATTTACCTAAAAACGAACCCTCTCTAAATTTCTGCCCTAAAACCTCAACAACTCCCAAACCTATTGCAAGATACCTTTCCACATTAGAAACCCTCATACATCAACAAATGGTAGCAGAAACACCTCCCATTCATCCAAAGACAGCAACCAGATAGAAACAGAAGATCGCTCACGTTCGTCGGAGATTTCTTTGAATGGTGTTGTGACATTGCGACAGAACACCAAATACATGACTTGGCAGACAACAAGGAAGATGTCTACTCAGCATTCTCAACACAACAACACTACCTACTCTCCGAGCTACCTGAGCATTCACCTGCATTGTGCACAATCTACAAAGACAACACCACTTCCAGCTAAAGCACGACGACAAAAACA
This sequence comes from Homalodisca vitripennis, assembly GCF_021130785.1. Lineage (NCBI taxonomy): Eukaryota > Metazoa > Arthropoda > Insecta > Hemiptera > Cicadellidae > Homalodisca > Homalodisca vitripennis. The sequence continues at coordinate 205,620 of NW_025776692.1, forward strand.
TAGTAAACAACATGGAACTCATTTTGTACATTTTATTAGCCTGGACTTCTATAATAACACTACTTATTTTTATAGACCTCAACTTCATCCACATTAACAACATCAAAAATAAAATTCCTGAAGCCTACAGTACATGAACGTGACTACCCAATGGATAACCTAAATTAGACAATAAGTACGATTCGTATGTAGAATCGTCATTAAGCCAGGGGAATGTAAGACTTATGTAATTATTAGTAATATAAAATTCATAGAATCAATGTACAGATAGTTGCTGGAAAGGAAGTCTTGTATTACAATTCGATACAAACATCCTCCGGATGTAACTGGATACGCACATCCGCCCAGACGCCGATGGTGAACAAACCGGAAATGCTTATTTGAAAAAACCGTGCGACGATGTAAGGGGCAGCCATGCTGATATAAAAATTAGTACTCACCAATTATGATGGAGAGATTTGGCAGAGGCGTGGTCAGTGAGCTGGCGGGAGAAGAACATCAAAACTGAAGAACAAGGAGGAGAGGTGAAAGTCAAGGCCGGGAATTCGAAAAGTGAAGTTCGGGAGTGTTTGTGTTCGTGTGCGGAAAAAATATCTCTAGGCTTAATAAGTGTGATGTGAAATAAAATGTAAGTAATTTTAAGAACTTAGTATATTTTAGGGTTCATTAATCATTTTCAATTCCATATCTATTTAAATGTTCACAATTTCGAAAATGTAAATTCATGTAAATGTTTAGCTATTTTTAAAGAAAGTTTCTCATGTTAGTCCATGAACTCATTATTATTGCAACACTACAAAATTACTAGTAAATGTTATAATGAATTAAATTTAAAATAAATTGTAATGAATAATTTAATATCAAACATGTTTTCAAAGTATTAAGGTATTAAGGTTTGTGCTTAATATGTCGATTGACGCAATCAATTGTTAATTAAAATTTCTAATCAATTTAATGAAATGTTGCCACAAATAAATGTGTTGGTTCATTTGAGGGTATTTGTACTGCCAAATCTAACCTGTTATTAAATCCTCTCACAGCAACCCTTGCTCATAATATGTCACAACCTTAATCTTAAACTAAACATAAACTACAAAACCTTACTCTGTACGAAAAGACCACTCCTGTTACAGACCTAAAGAGGTCGTCCATAACAAGGAGAAAGGACGCCATCCTGAAGAGAGCCTTAGGTGATGGTCTCAGTGATCCTTTCACCCCAAATAGTGGGTTTACCGTTTATAAATATAAGTAGGAATTTAAGATCCATATATTTCTGTACTATTTATATGTACATGAAAATGTTAGTTATTTAATTCTGGAAATATATAGCCTGGAAAAAGTGAGAAAAATTATCGCGGTAAGGTGTCAATGTATTAGATTCCAGAGACATTTTTTATCAGTTTCTTTGTAAAAAGAATATTAAATTTACCAATTGTTCATTGTTTAAAAGTTCTCTTGGAATTTAAAAAGCGTGTTGAGGGTTGTTTTAATTATTAGATAACAAAAACATTAAAGCAGATTTTATAAGTTGAAAGAAGATTAAAAATGGTAAAAAAATATAATCAAAACGGTCATTTTTAACACTATAATGTTGCTTCAAGGACTTAAAACTAACAAAACTAACGGAACTACATGTATTTAAGGTTTAGAACTAATAAACACTAGTTTCTGACCATTAAAACGCTTTATATCCTTATGTGATTACAATGTTCCTCTCAAAACAAGTAATAAGCGGCGTTAATATATAATAAATTAATAAAAAGTACAACTCGCTGGAAAGTTCTAAAATGTATTGATTCTGTTAGAAAATGTATGTTATAAAGAAGTTGTGTACAAGAGTCATTTTGTTAATACGGTACTTTACCAGGGTGTCCTCTCGCTTTAGAAGTTCAAATGACGCATTTTTATACGATTGATTTATTCTAGTTTACCACGTCACAGAAGTTAAATTTGTACTGGTGATAGCAAAAATACTATTAGAAGACGTAAAGGAAATCTAAGTAAGATGTTTTGTTACTGCATCATTTTAAATTTGCCATCTCTTATCTCCACGTACTGTGGATGCGTGCTCTGGTGAGCAAAACTGCTGTGACGTTACTGGATCCACCCCCCCCCCCCCAAAATCATAGGGACTTGGACTTGGACTGCTGTGAAGCTTGGAATTTACAAGATGATTCAACCCAATTCTCCCTGCACGCTTTGGGTACAGAGAGGATTAAAACAGCCCCAAAACACAAGTTTAGTAGCTTTCCATAAAGGAAGTCAGTGAAAATCTTTGAACAATAAAAGGGAATTCAACGAAATAATACATTTGAAACTTCTGTTTGCTTTGGAATCAGGTCATCGTTTTATATATACTGTTCATGTGTTTTGTGTTGTATTTAATACTAAAATTTAAATTGCTTTGGTTATCGAGAGTCATTATTAGGAGAAATTGTGATTACTCAATAATAGAAGTAACAGCCTTGTAAGTCCTGGTCCTCGTCCAGCTACTGACCATCACATTGTACTACATTATCTGACGGGCTGCAAGTTGAACGACTATGAAAATGCTGAAACATACTCGTAATACTATTTCATAAATATTCACACGACATTATATTAATAATATATATAAAACTGTGCTTTATATTTCATATGGGTGTCTTATTCTTTTATCTTTTGGCGCCTTTTTATGTCAAAGATACTACTTACATGAATATCTCCATGACGAATTTTTATCTAATTTTTTTGTCATGAAAAATTTTTATTATTACTTGTTATTACTTACGCTGAAAAATACAATATCTTAAATAACATTGGAACCTTATGAGGCGTTTCTATTCCTGTATAACGTAAGGTTCTTATTTACTATTTTATGTACTGTAGAAGAGAGATCTGGTGTCCGTTTAAGAAATTAAATGAATCATTGAATAATTATAGACCATATTTATCTTACAATCTCCGCTAAATATGTTTTTAAATTTATTTAATTTAGACAATCAAACATCATTTATAGAGGAATTTTAATAATTATCAGCTAGCATACACCTACTTCAAAAATTTTTCAATATTTAGCTTTGTTAAACATGCCAAAAAAATTGTTATAAGACATAAATTAGAAAATGCTTCACATAAACATGTCTCTTAACTGCTAGGTAAAAAAAGTTCTTAAAAATTTTCTATGATGTGAGGACCACAAGGAGGATAATTGTAAACAAATTCTCTCTGTACGTCATTTGGTACTGAGAGGATTAAAACCTACTAACTACACTAATTTAGTTGAATATTCACATAAATAAAAATAGAATGTGGTTAAAACTTCTAAATTAGGCTAAAATTTAATTAAAATATTAATACCGTATATAAATTCAATTTCCTTTGGAACCCCGAAAATTATTGAATACAAGCTGAATTATTCCAGTGTTTTGTTGAAACAAATGCCTCTAAAACAAGGATGTAAACTGATTTTGCTAATAAGATATATAGAAATAATAGCCATTATATCTTAATAATAAACATAACTCATCCTTGTGATTCCTGATCCTGGCCCTGGACCTTCTCCTGCTTCTGGCCATTACAATCGTGTTCCTGTTGGTGCATCATTGCTACTATTTTAAAATAAATTGAAAATTCTTAAGTATGTAACTTTTAACAACCAAAACATTTAAACATTTTTATACTTTGTTGTATCCATGGATATGAAATAAATTGTATTTATAATTTTAAAGTATACACTGTTTTATTATTGTTGTGATTTCGTTATAATATGTTATTGTTATTTTTTGTATTAACTAGCTCGTATGCATCACACGACTTCAGTTAATATCTAAATTGCAGTTATCTGATTCCCAATTCATATTATGTTTTCAGGACATTTGAACACAATAAAGATCAAAGTTAAATTTAATTACAATAAAATTTGAAAATAAATTTTTAATAAACATTTGAATCACGACAAAGACTTATTTATTTATTCTTGAAACAGAATTTTAGTTATTACTAGTTACAGTAAGATTTTAAATATTTAAAGTTAACAATGAAATATAAATTTGCATCGCCCTTACTTATCACTTCAATTGGATATGTTATAATATCTATTCTACAAAAGAAGAGAGCTCTAGTGTACGTTTTAGTATCCAACCGCACGAATACGAAGGTATTAAGAATATATTTGCTTGCAAAATTTTACAACACTGTATTTATAGTAATTGAGTTTTAGCAATTTAACATGAATTAGTAATGCAATACTAATTTACCCAGCTAGTACATACTAGTTTTTATTAATTTTAAATAATTATCCTTCTAAAACGCTAACGATATTGCTTTACAAAAATAAGTGAGAAAATAGATCTCACAAACAGCTGTAAATTCTGTATTAACTACGTAAAAGAGTTAAAAAAATCGATATTGACTCCTTTTACATGAATATTATTGATCACGTATTCTCCCTGGACTCTTTTGTTACAGAGAGGATTAATAACAGCTAAAATTTAGGTTAATAACTTCACGATAGAAAAAATGAAGCGGAATTCGTTACATAATACAAGAGAAGTTGAATCAAATAATCAACCAATATAAAAACTTTCATAAATATCGGAATTTAAATGCTTTTGAGTAAGAAGAAATAGAGAGAAGGGAAATATCGATGTCTAAATGTTAAAACTTACTCAGCCATGTGAGATCTAGTGTTTAGTCCTGCCTCTGGCCATCACATCGTGTTACATGTAGTGCTACTCTGAGAGCAGAGTTAAATTAATAATACAGATGCGATTGATAAAATACATATTATACTTAGATACCAATGTACCTAAACGTGTTTTGTTGCAATTATAATAGTACCAGCTACTGAGATAGAGATATACACTTACAACTTAATTTGGATTAAATGTTTTTGTTATTTTTTATAAATACTAATCAGTGAAACCATTGGTTAATAGAGTGAAACGCCGCCTACCGCATCAGAATACGACGATCCAGTCAGAAATGGCAGCACATAATGTACTTCACAATGTGTACCTAAAACACCCCGCCATTTCTGATTGGAATAAACCTTTTGAGATGCGGTTTGCGGCATTCAACTCTACTAAGTGAGCTCTTAAAATCACTCGACCGATGTTTTAATTTAAGATTTCCATGTTTTCCTCTGTAGGCCGTCCCCCCGTGTTTGGCAGGTCATGTTAATAGCAATGCAAAATTTTTTTACATAGCATTATGACACTGTGCAAAGTTTATAGATGTTATCTGCTATGGTTTGTAAAATATTAAGCCGTACCCAGACTTTTCAAACACCTTGTAGGTGTTTCGTTTCTTAAATGGGAAATACGTTTAATAGGAAACATATTTTTACTGATCACCTGTTGGTTAGGTTAGGTTGAGAGCACTGCACGTGTATGTTTTTTCTGCTTAAATGAAGTTAATGATTTGCCTCATTATACTGATATGTACAGGTACGTTATTTTCAGTAATGGTAACTGATGTTTAGCCGATTACAGAAGTAATAATGTAATAGTATTGTCTGAAATGTGTCGTAAATAGTCGATGAAAAAGTTTATTTTATTTTCTCTAGTAATGTAATAGAACCACATAACAGATCAAAAATTGCTAATCCCTATCTTAATTTTATGAAGGGTATGAAGTTTAGAGCATAAGATGCAGAAATAAAAACTGTAATAATTTAGTATGTTTTCAAAATTACACGCTCACATTTACTACTGTTTGTGAATCCAACTAAAGTAAATTTGTTAAATTAAGTAAAACTTAAATTTTTAATTTAATAATAAAAATAAAATAACTTTCATGAAGAAAATAGAAAAAAAATGGAAATACTCTCAGTAGTGTATTTGGGGTTGGTAGCGTAGTTAATCCTGTTTGAGATATTATTTGGACCTGCGTGTTCAAATATACAACTGAAATATGAAACATCCTGGTCCATGTCAAACTTCTAGCCTTCACATCCACTGTGGTAAAATAATGCTGTTAAAAAGTATACGAAACAACGTAACCTGTAATAATTTAAAATATGTTCACCAAGGTTTTCCGCGGTGATGTATTATATAATGACATAAAATAAACAAGACAATTATTTTTAGTAAAATTAAATATGTAAAGGTTATAATGTAATCTAAAAGGATGTTCCTATAAGTATATAACACATTAGATAATATTTTGTTTCTCTTATAAGTAGAAAGAGAGCTCGGGTTGCAATTTCAGTAAATAATATAACAAAGTGAAAATTTTGAGACCATATTTCTTATAAAATTTAGACAATTCCGTTTTTTGAAATAATTGAACTGAAACAATCAAATAGGCCTACCATTAAGTTCAGAAATGCAATTATAAGCCAACTGGCATTAACTAATTTCTACTTATTGCCCAATATTTACCTTACTACTAAATTCCCTAAAAATATCTCTGAGACACCTCTAAGAAAATAATTCTCTGAGTAATCTTAATGCTTGTTTGTCAAATATTTATGAACAGGTCAAACAAATTTCACCAAGTATATTTAAAAAAGACATTTCTAACCTATTCTGTTGTATACTTATGGTACAAAAGGATTAATGACAGCCAAATCACAAGTTGTTTCTATAAAAAAAGTAAGATAATTTGTCGATTATCATTCTTTTTATGGAAAAAGAAATATACTCAATCTCTTCAAAATTCTAGTTCATTTAATTGTAAAAGCGTTATCATTACATATTATCTATTCTAGTGATTTGTCTTGTGAACAATAGTCGCTAAAACTGTGATTTACACTGTTCTGGGTATATAAAAAAATCTATTTGTAAATAATAAAAGTAACTTATCTATAAGTCCTGGTCCTGGGACTGGTTATCGTAATCCTGGTGGAGATTCTCAGACCTGCGTGTTAAGCTTCTGGCCTTCACATATTGACTTTGGTGATGCTTGACTGATAATGTGAACAAAACTTTGGAATTTATTGAAAAACATTATATTATATGTCCCTTGTTGGTTTCATGATTTATACTGTTGCGTATGTTTCAAAAGGTTCTATTTTGGTTTTCACCTTTACTTGTTTACATTATGAACACCACTGGCATGAAACCACTTGTTATCTGATTACATTTACATACTTAATAGAGTCAAAGATGCACAACTATTCGAGATATGTAGTTGCTTACTAGTATATCTACAACAAATAAGACTTTCATACATTTTATGTTTTCACTTTGATATATCTAATTAAAAAACCCTAAATAAATTTGAATTTTCAAGGAAAATACTATAGTTCTTTAAGGAAAACAATTTACTGTATGCTAAGCTATTAATCAAAGATCTGTTTCTATTGACGTGAGCATGAGGGTTAAGTTTAACTCTATTTAAATTTTCAAATAGTTTTGAAATGTACATAATTATAAAATGCTATGGATGACCACATGTCTAACTATTTCTATAACCATTCTGCAATAAAGAAACCATGATAGGATTGTCACGCTAGCTTAACCTTCCTTACTTATTTCGTGGTTAACATTGATTACCCTCATGTACTTGAACTTATTTTTCGATTAAAAATATTCAAACTATAAAAATTATTTAAATATAGATGTAGTATTTTTTGCTTAACTATAAATATATCAGAGAATTTAAAAATAATAATATATGAACGGATCTTAACACATTTGAATAATGTATGGAAAATGATTGTGAATTTATTTTGTTTGTACACTTAGAGGACTAATGGATTTAAAACCATAAATCACAAGTTCCTACTATTTGCCTACAAAACATACAAAGGATATTCGTTGATTAAGACAACCATCATTAAACAAGAAAATAAACTCCCAAAATTCTTTACAGATTAAAATCTTGTTAATTGTAAACGAGATATAATTACGTAGGAATTATTTCAATAGTTTGTTCTGTGATTAATAATAGCTAAAGCTATTATATAAACTGATTGGGTAGGAATAATGGTAAGAGAACAAACTTTAAATAGTAAATAATGAAAGTAACTCATATATAAGTCATTGTGTCGATCTTGGTCTTCGCCATCGTTTTCCCAGAGTATATTTTTCACCTCCTGATTGTTGATCGGCTTTAAAAAATTAACTGAAAAATAAAAAAGGTTGTCATTAAGCTTTTGGCCACTTATTCCTGGTCGTGTTTCTCAAATCCACGTGGTGTGAGTTCAAAAATTTTGTAAATAACACTATCGAATTCATCGAAAGATATGTAGTAACTGTCCTTTGTTATTTGTATAGTTATTAAACATCATTAATATGTGCTCTGTTGTGTATAATTCACCTTATTATGTTAATTTATAATTCTTTTTATTTCGGTTTTACATCCACTTCCTTGTTTACGCGATGATTACTATATCATTTAATACATAATACTATAGAGACAAACATAGTTTGTTACCTGTCTTAAATTTATTTCTATGTGGTAAATTATCATAGTTTAGATCCAATATCCAGGCACACTATTCGATATGTCATGTTATTGCTTATTAGTATAGTAAAGTTCTCTCCTTTAGTTAGACTTTTTATCATTTTATTATTGTTTAGCAGGTAGCAGCTGCGAAATTTATAATTTTTAATATAAAAAGATAAACTATTACACATGTTTAAATATAGATGCGGTATTGTTAAGTATAACAATAAAAATGTTAGAGAAGTTTATAAAGAGCTGTTCTAAACTCGATTTTGGGCTTGAAGAGAAATTTGATAATATCTACACAGGGCGTAAAGGCTTTCACGACAATTATACCCTCTATTAAGAAAACGTATTATCAATTTATAACACTTAGCTACACTTGACTCTCATATATATTGATGTTTTATGTAATAAAATTTTAAGGGTCTTTACCGAATTAAGGTAGGTCATAAATTTATTGTAAAATTTGGTATATATTACTTTTTAAGTACTAGACTTAAAACTAATCGATTTACAAATTGTTCTTTAGTTTGAAGAATACCATTAACAGGAGTATAATGATTGTAATAATTAAAAAATATTAATACTATTGCTTTTATGATTAAATACTCTATACTTTTATTAATGTATTTAATCCTTTTATATGCATCTACCGAAGAGCTAAACCAATATGTATATCCGAATTAAAAGGCAATGAGTCCATGTGTAGATAGAAATAGATATAAATAAAAAACATTGATACTCATAACATACGCCATTATCTAGAAAGCTAACTCCAATGATGAGATTAGCGTATTCCAGATTACATTTTGAGAATCCAACAAAAGCGTCTATATTATAGAAGTTTACATGTCAATCACACATTACCCTTGGCTCTGGACACAATTTCCTACCGAATAACAAATACTTCATAGATATATTTTTCAAGGGCTTAATAAACCATAAACCATATTCCATTCTCCTAATCCACTTCAAAATGATGATACTATGTTCAAATAGTAAAATGTTTAGATCCTGAAGTTGAAGAGTGACACTATATAATTGTATAAGTAACAGTGGAACACGTCACAGTTTACTCTGTAAAAATCTAATATATATACACAACCGCATGTGTAACTGACTGACTGACTGACTCACGTATACTAATTCTAACCTACTTCCAGATGAGTTAGAGACTTGAAATTTGGTACACAGATAGCTTTCCACGTGTAACCACCAGGAAAATCCCGAAAAGTGAGAATTTTTCATTTTCAACCCCTCAAAAAATTCCCAAAAAATCGCGCATTCTTCACCCCTGCAGGCATTTTTTGTAAGCCCGATAGCGGGCGAACCGTTGGAGCTAGCTCGGATCTGACGGAAAATTCATGGTCAGGAATGAAGTGAACTACAAAAAAGGTCTAATGACCTTTTGCTCTATCTTCCATGGTTAAGCGATAAAACGCTCGAACATTTGAAATTCCAGAGATTTTTTCGATAAAAATAATGTTTTCAGCCCGATAGCGGCCGAACCGTTGGTCGTAGCTCAAATCTGATTGACCCATCAAAATTAGCAAATTGCGCGATCTACAGAAAAGGTCCAGTAATCTTTTGCCCTATCTCGATTGGTTTGGCCGAAAAACGTGATTATGTACAATTTTGTTGTAACTTTTACGCGAAACTTTTGTTTTTGGGGTCGATAGCGGCGAAACCATTGGTCAGAGGTCAAAATAAGACTAATGTTTTATTTAGGAAATAAGATGACCTACAAAAAAGGTCTAGTGACTTTTTACTATATTTCCCTTAGTTTGACCGCAAAACGCGATTAAGTGAAAATATTGGACATTTTCGCCTAAAAAATTTACATTCCGGGCTTGATAGCGGCTTAAACGGTTGGTCGTAACTCAAAACAAATTTTAAACGGGATTTAGGAAAATCACGTGATCTACAGAAAAAGGTTCAGTGACTTCGGGAGTTGGCTGAGCGTTAGCTAAGCGTCAATAGTAGATAGGGGACAGAGGAATATTTATTATGTTCACAGACACAATACCCTCTAAAAAAGGCCCAAGTGTGTCATTAACCCCCGGTAATATTAACCCCCCCCCCGGGGATTTCCTGGTATGACCTGATAACCTCCTGTACATTCAACCCCCTGATGTGTTAAACCCCCCCTGGTAACATTAAACCCCCCCAGGGAATTTCCTGCCATGACCTCATGTCCGAATTTTTACCAGTCACCAAATCTCTTAACCCCCCCCCTGGGAAGATCCTGGTATGACCAGATAACCCCCTGGAGACTTATCCCCCGGTAACGTTAACCCCCCCTGGGAATTTGTTCATATGACCAGACAATATCCTGACGAAATTAAACCCCCTCTTGTCTTAACCTCCTTAACATTAATCACCCACCCAGGGAATTTCTCGCCTTGACTAGATAGTCTCCTGGTGATATTAAACCCCCTGTTCGACTTAAAATACTGCCTTGAGGTCGGTTTTTTATTATGTTTATACTAAACAATTCAAGATAGCTGACCCGTGCAGACTTTTCTCCCGAGCTCATTTCTGGCTAAACCATAGGTCGTAGATCAGATCTGAGGGCACAATCGAAAGACAAAATTAAATTTCCAACAAGAAAGGTCCAGTCACTTTTTGTCGTATCTCTAACGGTTTAACCGCAAAATGCCCTCAAAGTCAAAAGTTTTTACGAATCCGGAAAAAAATCTATGAAAAAGGTCAATTTTTAAATCCCTTGTCATTTACTTAATGTCCGGACTTAACCAGTCACCGAATTCCGCTTATCCCCGAATTTGCAAGCGTTTTACTTTGGGGGGCCTGGGGGCGTAGCCCCCAGCGAGCCGAAGGCGAGTCTAATATACTATACAGCCGCATGTGTAACTGACTCACTGACTGATATAGATACACAAATTCTAACATAGTTCTAGAAGTGCTGGAAACTTGAAATTTGGCACGCAGGTGCCTTTCACAATATGACCCGGAGGAAAAGTCTGAAAACCGGACTTTTTTACTTTTTAAACCCCTCAAAAAAATTCCCAAAAAATTGCGCATTCTTCCACCCGTGCAGACATTTTTTGTAAGCCCAATAGCGGGCGAACCGTTGGTGCTAGCTCGGATCTGACGAAAAATTCATAGTCAGGAATGAAGTTGAACTACAAAAAAGGTCCAGTGGCTTTTTTGCTCTATCTTCCATGGTTAAGCGACAAAACGCTCGAACATTTGACATTCCAGAGATTTTTTCGATAAAAATAATGTTTCGAGCCTGATAGCGGCCCGAACCGTTTGGTCGTAGCTCAAATCTGATTGACCCATCAAATTAGCAAATTGTGCGATCTACAGAAATGGTCCGGTTGAATTTTTGCCCTATCTCCATTGGTTTGGCCGAAAAAAAACGTGATTATGTGCAATTTTTATGTAATTTTTCACGTGAAAACTTTGTTTTTTGGGGTCGATAGCGGCGAAAACATTGGTCGGAGGTCAAAATAAAACAAAGGTTAGATTTAGGAAATAATATGATCTACAAAGAGGTAAAGTGACTTTTTACTATATCTCCATTATTTTTACTGCAAAACGCGATTAAGTAAAATTTTTTTGGAAAATTTTCGCCCTAAAATTTACATTTCGGGCCTGATAGCGGCTAAACTATTGGTCGTAGCTCAAAACAAATTTTCAATGGGATTTAGGAAATTGCACGATCTACAAAAAAAATCTAGTAACATATTGCCCTATCCCCAATGGTTTTGGGCCGGAAAACGCGTTTAAAACGCATTACTTTTTTAAGTTTTCCGTTAAAATTGTGATTCTGGGCTACATTGCAACCAGTAGTTTAAGTTTAGCACAAATTTAAAAATGTGATTTCAATACAAAATAAGGCGATCTACAAAAAAGAATCAGTAACTTTTTACTCTATCTTCATTGGTTTAGCCGTAAAACGTGATCATGTTGAAGATTGTACTTAAAAACTTACCTTCCGGGCTCGATAGTGACCGAACCGTTGGGTCTAGCTTGAATATAAAAATTGTTTTCATTAGTAATTGAAGCGATCTACAAAAAAGGTGAAGTAGCTTTTTGCTCTATCTTTATTTTTTTGGCTAATAAATGCTAAAATTATGTAATTTTGACGTGGCAATTGTTTCTGGAGTGAATAGCGGTCGAACCTTCAGTCTTAGATTAAAATATAAAAGTTTCAACTAATATAAAATGACAAGGTGTACAAAAAAAGGTCCAGTAGCTTTTTGTCGTATATCCTTTCGCAAGCCCGAAAATCGCCTTAAATAGTAAAATATTTGTCGTGAATTGGCAATTTTTGGAGATTTTAATTTATATGGCGACTAATATTTGTATGATTCATTCCAGGTTCCGATTGCACTTGCTTTGCTAGGTTAACGAGTGAATAAAACTCCAGATTTGAAATTAGCTAAGAGTTAGCTAAGCGTCAATAGTAGATGGGGACAGAGTGCGTTTTAAAAAATTTAATGAAGTAGTGAATCCTTATCAACACTGTGGTATGGAATGATAATTTCCTAAGTAATTGTAACCTCTGATCAACTTTTTTTTATAAAAATTACTGTACACATATTTTTGTAGCACAGACACACATTTCCCAGAAAAGTACCACGCGTTCTTATAACCCCCGATAACATAACCCCCCTCCCGCAAATATTCTGGTAGATGAATTCCTGATTAAATTAGTCCCCCTGAACAACCTAATAATCTGATAAAGGTAGTTTTTATTTTGTTTACACTAAACAATTCACCATAGTTGGCCAGTGCAGACTTTTATCAAAAGCGTTGTACCACCTAAACCAGACGTCGTACTTCAAATCTGAGAACGGAATCGAGAGATAAAATTAAATTTCCGACAAGAAAGGTCCAGTCACTTTTTGTCGTATCTCTAACGGTTAAGCCGTAAAACGCTCTCAAAGTCAAAAGTTTGGGTGAATCCGGAAAATTAAACTAATGATATACGCTGACTTTAGTTACCATCAAATTCTTCTTGTCTTCTAATTTCGCGAACACATGTCTATTGATTATTATCATACACCACATATCAATTGGCTGAGCGTTAGCGAAGCGATATGACCCGTACGATTCTCAGAATCGGATAGAGCAGGGGACATGAAACCTTATGTCCGAATTTAAACCAATCTCCAAATCCATCTAATCCCCAAATTTTTTAAGCATCCACTTTGGGGGCTTGGGGGCGTAGCCCCCAGCGAGCCGAAGGCGAGTCTATAATATACGTATAAATAGTTGCAATAAGTTCAGTAAGACAAGTATCTTAGGACAGAGTAAAGAAACACCAAATCCGTCGTACTTAGTGAAAACACTCATAGGACGGAACCATAAATGTTGTAGTCGGAAAGTATCCATGATTATAATAAGTATTATTTAATTTAGGTGTTCCTTGCTAAAATGTTCAATAGTTGAACCACAACTGTAACTAGCTTTTATTTAAGAATTATCGAATAAATGAGAGTTTCTTGTTTGAAAAGAATTATATATCGCATGGCATAGAAAAAGTTTTCATACTGTTATGATTGTTAAAATACATAAAGTTTCCATAGTGTTACGATTTATACAATCTATAAATACACAGCGTGAGATTCATACTAAAAGTATTATTTCTAACTTCAGCTAATGTAATCCTCTTCAAGTCTTCGGTATTTTCGATATCGTAGTAGCGTTTCTATTTTTCCCTGATCAAGAAAATGTTGTAGTAGATAAATAAGCTAAAAAGGCAACAATTGACTACTTCCGGTAATTTTAATTTCCTTTAAGTCTGAGATACGTATCAGTTCATATTAAACCTATGTGGTCATCTTTCTGGTACAACGAGAAGTTGAAATACTAAAATATAATGTGAGTATAATTTTGTCTTAGTAGAACATTTGTGAAGTTTAAATAATAAAATAAATTATTCCAGTGTTGCAACCAAAATGCATCCTCAATTTGTGTTTGATATTTAAGAAAAACCTTTACTCTTTAAGACATGAGGCATATGTGAGCCACATTTCACCTGCCTGGGATTCGTGAATTTTGAAAATTATTGATGAGTGAGGCCTACAATACTCTTTCGGGTTGCAGCTTAAGTGTCAATGTACAGCCAAAAATAAGAAATGAGAAGTAAATGTGGCATTTACGTGATGCATGAGTAGCATCGTACTAAATGTGTCTTATCAAAATATTTCAAATGAAAAATTAATTATTAAATTTAAAAGAGCGTATTATTAGCTTGTAACTCTCGGTAGTTTTATTTCCAACCAATTTTAAAGTTTGTTCCTAAAAGGGGACGTATGTATTATATTGTAAGTCCAGACAGACTTTTTTAATGTTTTGTTTCTTTTCATATTAAGGAATGGACATTGCTAAAACTATATAAAGCTAATATTTTAGTGCAGTAATGCATACAAAGTTTTTTTGGTGGTTTTGTATTTCCCTATGCAGTGTATATAAAAAGGCTGCTAAAATATTCCTAAGCAATAAATGACTAACAATAGCTGCATGTTTTTCACAAGTAAAACCCATCAGCTCTCTCCACTTCATTACTCACGCAGTCCGACTTCACACTAAGTAGTTTGTTTCATCACTTCAACCCTATTAACCGACTCAAGTTTTACTCGACTCAAGTAATTACGCAAAAACATTTCCCGAAGATTAGAGCAATGAGTAATTAAAATTGTGAAAATTTTACCTTTACTTAATAATAATTTTTTATTTGCTTATGTACTCCAAAGATGAATATTCAAATATTAGTGGGGTCTTAATGTACTTTGGTGTAGCCCTATCCAATTTAATCACAAAAAAAAAAATACTAGATAATAACACAACCCTACAATGTATTTAAATATGTTCACTAATATTCTCGTTAACGATTATTATACTTTGGCATGAAACAGAGTTATGTTATTAAACATAGTTTTAAAGAAATTTAAAACGGTAAAATGGAATAAAATAAGTTGTTTCTATAGCTGTATCACTTAAATTATAAAATTTTTTTAATCTCTTGTAAATTGGAAGGAGGGCTCTAGTGGTAATCTCAGTAACTAATTAGATAAATAAATATGATAGACTACATGTCTTTACAAATCTGCAGAATATTTTTATTTTAATTTATTGAGTTTAAACAGTTAACGCGATAAATTTTTTTATTTTTTAATCCTAATTAAGTTAGCATTCACTAATTGTAACTTATTTTAAATATGTACCCTACTATAAAATGCTTAACTGTCTCTTTACAGATTTAAAAGTAAATAATGCTCTTAGTAATCTTTATATGTTTTAAATATATGTATGAATGGAATTTAAAAGAAAAATTTCAGTTCAATTTTAGTATATTGTAAACGGATTCTTTTTGTACGCTTAGAGTACTGAAAGAATTAAAAACCCTAAATCACACGTTCTTATTATTTGTTGAAAAGTTTATACATATATAATTGACTGTTCACGAAACAAGTAATAAACGTATTGTAAAATTCCTTAATAAAAACTAAGGAAATCCTTTAAATTTCTAACATTTTATTATTACACTGGTACACTTTTACCGTTTTTTGCTGTGATTAATAATCGCAAAAAGTAGGATATAAATTGGATTTTGGTAAGACGAATACTGAGAGCATAAACTTTGATTTATAAATAATTAAAGTAACTTCATCTCTAAGTCCTTGGTGCTGATCCTGGTCTTTGCAATCGAACTCTTGGTGTACATGTTCCACGTCCTTCGTGTTGAACAACCTTTGAACATAAAGCTGACTTATGAAAAGTCCTGGCTCTTGTCAAGCTTTATCATCGCATCTTGTTCTTGATTATGCTTCCCCAGCACAACATGATAAGAAATCATCGACTTTTGTAAACAGAACTTCTTAACTAATCAAAAACATTTAAATACCTGTCCTTTGTGGGTCTCTATGTATTTAAAAATATATAGACAGCTGTGTATGTTTAAAGTATGATTTTTTGTTTTAGTTTTTACCTTCGTTTGCTTTTCGTTTACGACTAAAAACATAAAATTAGGTCGATTTTTGTTATCTGATTATCATACACATAAATCCAAAAATACAAAAATAATACGATCATGTTTTACTATCCCTAGAGTATGATTGATGTGATTGAATGATTTCGCTTGGATATAATATCAACAAACTCTATTCGATGACATTTTATTGTTACATTAGTTTATCTGTAACTAAAAAAACCTCGTAGATTTGATTAAGGTTTTCGCTTTGATATATATAATTCAAGTAGTCTACAGTGCAGTGCTCTTAAACTGCAATTGTATAGTTATTTGGTAAAACATAGTTACCATGTTATTACAAAAAACCATAAATTAATTACAAAAATCGGTGAATGGTTGAAGAATAAGTATAATTTCATATAATTTTTAAAACAGTCTGAGGTGATTTGCCTTCAGTTAATAAATCTTGTAGTATAATTGCCAGCATGTGAAATATTTTCATACAAAATATGAAGTTATCAAACCTCTGCCATAACACAAGTAGGTTTGTCGCACTGGCTTAACGGACTCTTCATAATTATTGTATAGTTGACATTGATTACCACCCTGTACTTTTAAACATTATCACTTTTAGTAATATTATGCAAGTTATAAAAGTGAAATTTTGTATTTTTAAAATAAAAAAAAAATAAAAAAATGTGAACACATCTAAATATACATTTGGTATTTCTTAAATAAATTACCATATTAGAGAAGGTTAAATATAAGGAGATGTTATATACTCTATGTTTGGCTTAAAAAGGTTTTGACCATATCCGCAAAACACATTAAATGTTTTCACTAAATATATACTCTATTTTTATTAAGAACACTTCCATTAATAAAATGCTTTGACATATTTTTAAGTAAACAGTATTCAGCCACTTTACTCTCATATAAAGAGTTGTTTTTGATATTAATTAAAAAATTTATATTTTTTTTCTATAAATAAGATGGAGTCACAAATGAACTGTAACATTTTTCAACCTATTTACTCTTTTAACAATAACAATAAACATATTTATATCATGCTTGTTTCAAATATCCCAAACCACATGCACGTTTGACATGGCATTGTAACTATACAGCTACATCTACACAAACCTACATAGCATCCTATCAGATTTAAGTAGTCTGCATTACAATGCACTTTTAAATGTCAAACTAAGAAATTATTTCCTAACGTTACTTCACGAATTACTAGTAACATTTTTGAAGGAAACAGGATTATTCCCGACTTTTTACCATCGCTTCAGTGATACAATAAAATCAGTCTACATTACATTCAAAGTCTACAAATCTGATTCTATTCTTCGGGAAAATGACTGAATCAATTCATAACTACAATCTAGGTTAAAGTAAACAAAAAAAGCTAAAGCGTTGAGACGCTTAAGTCTGGACCTACAACAGACTTGTTGTGTGTCTATTCCATGAACCCTTTACTCAAAAACATGCACTTAATAAAAAGCTAAATTCTGATTACTACAACAGAACCACAGAATACATAAAATAGCTTTTAAATGTTATAAAACAATTTAACACAGAATATTCGAAAATTTATTCATGAACTGTATATTATGCATCTGAAAAACTTATAAGATTTATAGTAAAAGCATACATAATTCAGGTTGAACTATGATAGTGCAAATAAATTTCCATTCATGTCAGAAGAAAAAGAATTTATGTACTTTATTTTTATACTGATTTTATAACGTTAGTATGGCCTTTCCTCTAAAATTCGTGTAAGCTAACTCACATTTGGCGCTATAGTAGGTGTTTATAATTTTTCCATTTTTCTGCAAGTTAAAAAATATTGTAATCGTACGGCTAGTTAATTAATTCCAGAATGGTGTTGTTGCTACATGTTGTCGCCGAAACATTGTAATAAGTAGTGAGTTTGGCTCAGTTTTAATGTTACGTTCCAGTGGGATAATACCTTGTATGGGACGGTTTACAAACCTAAAATATCAGAACCTGGAATGTCTGTTGTTTAAAAAACTATTCTGGCTCAAATTGATTTATATTTCCCAGTTGCCAAAATTTTTAATTTTTTTTTTTTTTTACCTAAGTGCATAGTTAAGAAGGATATACAGGCAATTACATAATATTAGGTTGAGAAGCCTATTTTTAAAAAAATACACGTCTATTTCCGAACTTTTATAAATTTCATCTATGACCTCGACAAAAATTAATCTTCCATACATGGGGGGGGGGGGGGGGGCCTCACACATTGAAGATTAATAAATTGTGGTGATGAAATTTTATCACAGCACACTAGAGGGGCGGTGCGCGTAAGAAGGAGAAAAGCCAGGCTATGAGGCCAGCCTATCCCAATTCAAACGCCGGCCTATTTTCCGGGTGGCACACACTTGTCCTAGGCTGGCAAGTTTCATTGGACTTCATAGGGAAACGAACACTTACAAACTGCCAAAACAGTCAATCTCCCGCTCAGTTAGATCAGGACCTATCGAATTACCTTAGCAGAATCTCGACGGTTTTAAGTTTAGTCCATGTACCAACTCCGGGATATCCATAAGGGTTGCTACTAAAATTTAAGTGGACCATCGGTTTTTTACTGTTACCTTAGTGTGGGTTCAACCGGGAAGGTAATAATACCAACCAACCAGAAGTGAACCCTCTGGGGAAAGTAAATGTATTATAAATAAAATATTTTACAGGTGTGTTTAGAGCTAGCAGATCACATCTACATGAATTCTTCATACTTTTTTCAAAGGGAAGTTGTGTACACGAATCTTCCAGAAGAAACTAAAACAAAATTTTCTTTGAAAAACGAGATCTTAGGAACACAAATTTTAATTCTAGGCTCTCTAAATGACATTGCTCGAACAAACTGCTTCTCACTTTCATATTTTCTTTATAACATTCTATTTATAGCATGAGGGAGAGACGATAGAGTAACACAACATATTACAATACAGTTATTTGACATTTTCTGTAAATTCAATAGTTTTATTATGCCTTCAGCCTTAAACGGAAACATGTTATTTAATTAAAGTATTCAAATCTATTAATTTGAAGCCATTCGTAAATTTAATACCTAAAAATTCAAGTATATGAACAGTTATAATTCTTTTACTGAAACTGGAAAGAAATTAAAAAACTAATTTCACACAAAAAAGTTTAAATTCTACAAGCGAGTTTAAGGTTTTATTGATACTGTTATTTAAATTCAAATACTAAACGAAGAAGTATTTTTTATGTATGTAGTTTGATATTTTTACTATGCGGAAAACAGCGTGCACAAACCAGAAACTCGAAACTCTGGCCCTTGATGTTGATTAAGTTGAGACTAGGAATTATTCAGCTAAGTTAGAAGACGTATTCTACTAGGCACATTCTAGTAATTTGTCCGCTTTAGCCTCAATAGATATGCAAGTGTGCGCCTTTGCATTAATATGCTATAATTATTATTGCTATATAAATGCAAATGTTCGTTATTATGAAACAAAAAATTATTAATATGAGTTCAAGCAATAGAGTTGTCAAATTACTGATTTAATATTTAAGTATTTTAAAAATAGCAATTGGCGTCCTGTAACAGAATTACTGGATTGGACTGATTATTTGTTTTGTGTTACAAAGAGAAAGTACGAAACAATATGGTTTAAAATAATGTTTATTTGCTTAACCTGTTCACAGTTATATAAATTTATTACACAGTAAAACACTTAAACATAAACCTACTTCAGGTGATTATTAGTTCAGACAGTAAAAGTGTATTAGTTGCAAGTATTAAAAGATTAGTTACAATGAACGTTAGATAAACACTTAAGCTAACCAGTAACAGAGGTTAATAGACTTGCGAAAATTATGTATTATTTGAAACTAGAAAATAATAACGAATCAGTTTTATGACACATCAGCCTTATTCCGAGGATCGGACACTGCACCATCAGCGTATAAACTCATTTTTTATTTATGTAGAAATTTAATTCAAAGTTTTATACCAGTTTCTGGTACAGCAAGAGTGAATAGGAGCGGAGAGTTGCTGATAAAAGTTCAATATTGTCACTAAACGTTTTAAAATTGGCTTGCAATATATTATAAATTATTTTTAAACTGCGAATAAAAAACTGTAATAACTGGTTAAAATCTCTTACATATATAGTACTCAAATTTTTTACATATTTATTTCTTTAATATTTATTCCTCGTTTTCATTCATGGTTTACCTATAAGAGAAACTATGCAAAAATATTCGCTGAAAAGCTCATCCAAAATCCGATCGGGTTAACACATACTAATATTCAAAACACAGTGGTTTATCAAAAATATAAATTAACCTTCATGCATATGTTCTGAAATCTTAAAGTCAGTTCGTTTTCGGAATATCGTGCGAAAAACTGGTCAGACAGACAAAATTTAAAATAGTTTCAAGCCTCACGAGTGATGACTTTCGCTAAAGCTCAGCATATTACTAAGAGTTTTAAAAAATATAACAGAAAACTAACTTAAGTGGAAATATAATGTGACAATATAAGGACGCAGAGCTGAATCATGAACGTTAACTACTATCATTTATAAAATTAATTTAAATAGTGGAAATTTTAAGGGTACTAAATCTCATAAAAATGGGTTTGTGATAACTTTTATTTTTATTAACACAGACATCACCTATAATATTAATCCTAAGCTCTGGAATTTTAATTTAAGACAAAAAAATAAAAAAAAAAAAAAAAAAAAAAAAAAGAAAAAATACTTTAACAAATATTTTCTAATAACCACCAATAAATTTCTAAGGTAGCCAGTATTATTATCGTCTCTACTAATAACTATTTTAATAACATTACAAAACTTTAAATTTGAACCTTAGAGCTTAAATATTAAATTTTAAGTCATCGATGCGATGTTTACTTTATCTGCATGATTGTCGAGTCGTTTCTGCATATATAGGATGACCATCACAATGTTTTCCAGTTAGTGAGGAACAGATATTGTCTGTGAGAGTATGAGTGATGACTATATATTTACCTCAGTTTCCAACCGGAAAATGTTAGGAGTTTCTTAAAAAATTCCAGTTGGAAATTTACATTCTTTATTTTAGAAATATTTTCCGTAAGAAATAAAGTTCTTATAGCATAAACTACGGTTCATGGGGGCTTTAATCCAATAACACCAGAAATATTGAATAGCATTCTTTACTAGCCATTTATATACTCGTTTTTTATAATAGGGAAAATGGGGAAAATGTCCATAACAACTAGGAGTGGGGCATTATTTTCAAATATAGCATTTTTTCCTTTTTTTCAGAGTACTCAATTTTTATTAATTAGTGTAAAGTGAAACCATGTATAGGTGACATAAGGAATCTCAGGAGTTGTTTCTATAACTGTATTATCACAAATCGAGCAAGTTATCAATTCTCTTGTAAAGTAAAAGAAATAGCTCTGGGTTGGTAATCCTCAATACAACTAATTGAATAAGTGGTAAAAGATCGTAGACCTATTAATTCACTCCTCAAATCTGAACAAACAAACGTTTGTTAGAAATGATTGAGTTTAAACAAATTAACGCAATAACGTTTTAGAGTTTTAATCCAAGATCAGCTAAAATTCCACTAGTTTTTCAATTTTTAAAAGTTCTTTACACTTCCTAATATTAATGCCTGAAAAAATGTGTCCTAGTTCAAATTGAAGTAAAATAATTCTCCTAGTACTCTTTTTCATTTGTTTATAAACTATGTTGAGAATCGGACAATATAAACATTGGGATTTGGTTGAAATATGGTAATTGTAGACTGATTCTTTCTGTACATTTATAGTACGGAAGGGATTTTAAAACCATAAATATCAACAAATTTTTTGCTGCTTGAGCGCATTGGATACACCCCCTTAAAATTTATATGTTAATTCAACTCCCTAAGTATCACTAAACAAGAAAAATAAAATTCATTGCAAAAGTCCTTTAAAATTAAAATCCTCTTCACTGAAAATGGTGTTATAATAAACATAGGAATTGTTTTCGCTATTTGTTGTCTTTAATTGTATAAATCACCAGACTAAAATATGTATAAAGCATTGGGTACAAAATAATAGTTAGAGAGAAATCTTTGAATTGTAAATAATTAAGTAAGATCGTCCATATAAATCCTTGTGTCTCGATTCCTTGTCTTCGGCCATAGTACTTTCTGGGTGTAGATTTTCCACCGTCCTAAAGCCTAACGTCTTTGAACATTTAAAACTGAACAATTAAATAAAGTCCTGGCCTTTATCCAAGCTTTTTGGCCATTGCACTTGTTTTTTTTTTTCTGGGGGGGTTTTTTTTTTTGCCCCCCCCCGCAGGTTTTTTTCTGCAACCTCACGTGGTTCCAAGTTTAACGAATTGTGTAAATAAAACAACGTTAAACGATTTGTATTCATCCCTAAAGCTTCTTGTGATATATCCTTTTTATTTTTTTCGATCGGATACAAAAATATTAATAACGTACATCTGGTCTGTATTATTTCAACCTGTTTCATATTTTTGTTTTTGCCTTTTGCCTTTAACTTGCTTGTTCCCGTCATAGATTATTTACTAAAACATTAAGTACATGTTATCATTTTAAGTTGCAATGAAATGTATTATGCATTAAATTACATGTCAATATTTAATGGGATGTTATAAACGCGAAATTTAATTTTACTTTCGTACATACTATAAAAC
Source organism: Homalodisca vitripennis (assembly GCF_021130785.1). Classification (NCBI taxonomy): domain Eukaryota; kingdom Metazoa; phylum Arthropoda; class Insecta; order Hemiptera; family Cicadellidae; genus Homalodisca; species Homalodisca vitripennis. The sequence continues at coordinate 228,645 of NW_025776692.1, forward strand.
TTTCCAGTAATTCACCGTATAACTATGTTTTATACTGTTTCTCATCATTAAGAAATGTTATAATAGGAGATTTATGTGCAATGAATAATCTTTTAAACATTGGAAAGTCAAATTTGTAATATAATTTTATTTGATTTTTTTTGCACATATGGCCTGTAATAATTCTGAGAGAATGTTTAAAAGTGCACTGGTTTGTATACCTCAGTAAATTAGGGACTTAAAATCAACAATCTGAGAAAATCCAAGTTTTTTTAGTAAATAGACAAAATTAGCCAGATACCAGTAAACGTTATCGATATAATGAACGATTCTTAGGCTAAGGAGTCTTACAGTAATATATTGACACATAAATTCTAAAGAAAAGGAAGAAATCTTTAATATAGTGTGTGTTATTCAAGATAATTATATGGTAATTATACCTCATATTAGTATATAATCCAATAAACATGTATTTCGTTATCTGTTTTGTAGTACACATGAACTAACTAAAAGTAATATTTCAAATTAAACTACCTGATTTCAATAAATCAGAAAATGAATTGTATCACCGATTGCCCCGATGATTTCGGGGTTACAGAGAAGGATGAAATAAAGTAAAAAACACAAAATTAGCAGGTTTCTATACAAAAACGTACCATGAGAATCCTACAACTATAATCATAAAGCTCACACGAACAAATAAACGGTTTAATATTTTTATATTTACACTTTACTGTTCTGGTGCTTTGTGCTGTGAATAAATATCTCGTTAAAAACTATGGACGTAAAACTGCTTTGGATGACAGAGTAATAGGGAGAGCTTTTAAAACGGAGAGGATTTCTGAAATAGTTGAATGTACCTCATCCATTAAGTCCTTGGTCCCTGGTCCTGGTCGTGCTTCTGCCTATCAACATCCGTGTTCTTGGCGAAAACTTCCAGTTGTGACTTGGACGAAGTTTGAAAATTTTTTTTTTTTTTTTTTTTTTTTTTTTGGGGGGGGGGGGGGGGGTTGCTTCTATTTCTTTTCCCAAATGTTTAATTAAGAACACTTCAATTATGGTATCCTTACGTTGTTTTCCATGGATATTAAATAATATGTTACGTATCCGGTTGCGTGTTTTCGTGATCTGCATTTCCTTATTATTGGGTGACGTCACGACTAGTACTAACATTTAAACCGATTTCGTGTTATTCCAAATAAGCAAAAACTGTTTTAATATAACCACAAATAATAAAAGTTATAAGTAGGATTGTCCCTGCCTCCCAAAAATGATGTATGTTCTGCATTATCAGTGATTGGAAACAATAATATTCAGAGGACAAATATTCAAACAGAAAATTTTATAATATCCCTAATTAATTAGATTTCATTAACCTTCTTTCAAATTAAAAAAAAATTTATAATCAAATCACATCACTTATTCATATATAAATATGTACCATATATTAAAAGGCGAAATTTTTAGAAGATTTTGTATGGATGATCATTAAATACTTAAAAGTAATAAATTAAAACTGAGGACATGGGAGGGGCTTATTACTCATTATGTAAGCCTATTCCCCAAAGGATGACTAAAGGCTCATTGCTCTGAGAATAGTAATTTGTTTTTGAATATCATAACATTTACCAATTAAACTTCTTACAAATAGTTTAGGAAAATAAAAAAAAAACCACACGTGAGTATTAATACTTCGATGTATGAATTAGGATTCAATCTAGTTTTAAGGCAATTACATCATGTATGTTTATTAGCGCACTACATTTAAATACCTTACAATTTATTACAACTATGAAGAATGAAATATTTACTAATTTACTTGAATTGGTATGAAACATTTTAAAATTCCTTTGTTTTATTTCCCAATAAATAAAGGATAACGGGCAGTTTTATATTTATTATGGCAAAATATCCGGTTACTGATTGTAATACGGGGCGAGTAGTAATGCCATTTGTAGATTTTTAAAATATTTAGTTTGTTTATATTTTATGAGTATTTCTTAGAAAAAGAACACACAGTAAAAGCTAAAATTATACTTATTGCCGTTAACTACCTGGCATAAAAGTCTCTCGGTATTGAAAAATACAATTTTACTAATTTTAAATTTCTTGACTTAACAATAATAACAAGTTTCAATGTGAATTACAATAATTTAAATTTGACATTTAGGAAAATATAATAACATTTTTGGGTATAAAATTTGTCTTTTGCTGGACATAGCTTTTATATGTCCATTACAATTTATTTGTATGAATATAAAGTTTTTAACCTACTTCTAAAATGTTAAAAAGAAAAATGGAAACAAATTGTTAATGAATTTTGGACATCTTTATAAAGGCGGATACATTGTATTGGGCTTCATCGCAAAACAAATATAGATGACTGGGAGAGTTCGGAGTGCTAAAATTAGACTTCAAATCCATTGTAACCTACTTTATTATTTTTAGGTGTTCGAAAATAATAACAAATTTATTAGTACCGTGTACGTCAAAAAAAAAAATCTCTAAAGTATTAAATTTAAATGTATCGATATATTTTGCTATCTTGTTTTCATGGTCTGAAGGAATTAAAGATGTCAAAAAGTGTGGTTGGCGTTGGTTTGTAAAAAAGGAAAAGTATTATTCCTAGAACCGAAAAATTATAAATAAATACCTATTTTAAAATGTGATTTTTAATAGTCCTTGTTTGGCCGATATTGTTGATGGTTCCACTTTTGTCTAAGCGTACACCACAACACATGCACGGGTGTGCTTTTATGGGTGCATCGATAATTTGAATTGCGATTTTTTATTAAGTTTATTATTGTGTAGTTTGTTTTTAAAGTTTTCAACCAGAATAAGAGTTGGCACGCTTATTAGTTTCATTACTTTTTAAAATTTTTAAAATTTTAAATTGCTTAGATTATTGCTGTGTTCTAATAATTGAAGCGTTTATAACAAAAACCTGAGATAACCCTTTTTAAATTTTAAACTTATTCCATTGTAAAACTACTATAGATTTAGGGAAACATTGTTTTAAATAGAAATAATTCTAGATACACATATCTGTAAATATACATTAATACATAAAAACAAAGTAACTATTACCTATGTATTAACCCATTATTATAATGGATTCTAGCACAAAAACAAAAATTGGAATTAGCAGCCATCTCTACAAGGGACTGGTTGAATTCAGCCGTTAAAAATATGTTTGAGTGTTCTATTAATTTATTTCTTGGGGTATGCATGGTCTTTTTTGACTTTGTATTATGCAAAAGTCATAATTTTAAAGCATGCTTAATTGGATGTCCAATGTACGAGTATGTAGCTTATTGCAGTAAGTTGAGTTGATAAATACTACAACAGAAGTTGTTAATCCTTTTTGTCTAAAAAAAGATAATGTTGATGGAATACATTGAATCAATGTTTTTTAGAGCAGAATAAGACGCGTAAAATTAAATACATTTGTACAAATTTGTTTCAGGCTATATAAGTGCTGTTGAGGAAGACAAACCCCAAGTTTATTACCTTTGGAGTCATCATACGAGTATAAGGCATTCACGAGCGTAATCAATACATTATCTTATAACAGTTATAAGATGGCAATTATTATTGTAATTTATTCCCGGAATCCTGCATTTTCTTTAAAAGGGAATTAAGGACTTTCTTGTAAGAGAGAAAAAAAATCTTTGATTCAGTTCTGTGGGGAGTCCCAAGTGGAAGAGGGTATAAAAGGGGGGTTTTAAAAATTATAATTTTCATAAATCATATTTATTAGTAGGTATTATACATAAATTAGCCCAAACTGTCAAATTTAGCGATCGGGTAAGCGTATATAAAACTCCACGTAAATAATGCTTGTACATAAATTTTAGTTTAGTTATAAAAAATACAGTTGTCTGAAGGTGATTTAACTGTTTTTTGGTTGTCTAACGGTTAGTTATATTGATCTTTTTCTCTTGAACAAAACTAGTGAAATATCTCTTAGAAAGCTCTTGTTATTTTATATTTATAATTCTTTTAATAATATCCCTTTAAACTGATACAAGAGATTTTCCCCAAAATGGACATATAGTACAATAACAACTCATGAACGCGACACCCAAAAAGCAAGTAATGAGTTATAACTGCGATGTCTACAAAAACTGTATAAATTTAATTGTGCTTTGTTAAAGCACACGTACTGTGATTTAAAATTAGAGGAGAAAAAATGTACGAGTATTCCCTTTACACAAAACCGATAAAAACTCTCCTATTCTATAATACAGTTAAATACCAGTGTTTTTACGTAGTTTCACGAGGGTCGTGTTTTACATAAACCTTCCCTTAGCAACATTATTCTTTTGTTCGACACTAGTACTAACATTAAAACAGGTTTTTCTGGTTATGTGATTATCTATCCCGTTAATACTGATAGAGACAAACATTTGTGTTAAAATACAATTAATGTTATTTCTGTCTTTGTTTATGGGGTGTATATGGTAATAGATCCAAAACTGCTTTTAGTTCCTTTAAAAATAAAAGTTAAAATATTTTCCCCCTGTACGCTTTAAGGCTACGGAAGTAGTTATAGTCGCGGAGAAACAAATATAGCAGCTTAATAACTCTTGTTACGATAGAGAGAGATAGTGAGGAGTATACATTGTGATTTTAAAATATAAAAACTAATGAAATCATTCATGTAGGTCTGTTCCTGGTCCTGCTCCTGGGTAATCCATCGTGTTTTTCCCCTTGTAGGTGGTTCTCCGTCTTTACTACTAGTTTAACTATTTTGAAAAGTATACTGACATATGCACAACATTTTTAAGAAATCTCTAAACTTTAGTTTCTATGGAAATCCATTTAATTTTTAAATTTAAAGATTACTGGCTGGGTAAGTTTCATTTGTTTACTGATTTTTATTTTCTATATCTAAATTTATATTTTAGTTCACTCTTTTGACCATCATTCAACCGACCAATCTGTTTAAAATTCTGTAAGTCTAAACGTGGAATTAAACATAGGATTTAAGGATTTGTTGTCCGTATTATGTTATGATGAGTGGTTTTATAAACTATCAGGGAAAAGAGTTCTATGTGCCGTTTACTCTGTTTGTTCATTTACATATACAAACCTACGTACACTTCACAATTATGTTTATCTTGTAATGCGGATAGTATTTAATACACGGCTCTTTTCCAATTTCCTGTACAACATTACAAGCTCATCCAAATTTTATTACTTGATGGTGCAAGTCCCTAATGGATTTATGTGTAAAATTCTTACCTGAGGAATATTGATAGTTTATTGCTATACATAGATTGTGTATTTAAGAGAATCTATTTATATTAGCTCAAGCGTTTTTTACAACACCGCCTTGATGACTTGTCTTAAAGATTATGGACTTATTCAAATAATTTTATTAATTATTTCTAAATCTTATTTATTCAAGTTTATTTTACATGAGTTTTTAAAAACTAGAGTTTGAGTATTTTATTATGCAAACAAGCAAACTACACCAGCAGTAAGATGATCCTTACTTACGTACATTACTCTTAGTTTTAGAAACGCATCATTATAATAATTGCTGATTTTTACCTGTCACCACAGCTAATCAATGTTTACTCTGTAGGTTGCAGCCTCTAACACTTTCCTCCGAGGTGGCTTCTGTGAGGACCTTCGTCAAGTGCTCAGGTCCATAATCAGACTCAATACTAGAGAAGACAGTGGTCTTCGTAAAGGATAGAATATCAGACGGCTACCTGGTGGACGGTGACAGAAATAGCCTATCATCCCCCTGAGACTGGATGAAATCACCATTCTCCGTATTTACCAGTTTGAAACCATATCGGGGTAACGGATACCCTCTAAAAAGCAACCTTCGTCATCAGTCACTTGTGAATGGAACACGGCTGAGGGTCACTGTAGTTGAATATAGAAGGAGAACATTCTTCCTAAAGTATTATGAAATAATTAAGTTATTATCCCAGTAGTTCTATTTCTTCTATTTTTCTTCTATTTTTTCAGGGAATTCGGTTTTGGCTATGAGAGAAATAATTAGTTTTATATAAAGAAATAGTTTATCATTATTTTATTTTATTCAAAAATTTATTCAGATAAATATATATTTTCCACTGCGATAATGATTTAATGTGAACAGCCCACCAAAAAAACCCCC